>NC_089750.1:74984706-75119706 GCF_040412425.1 Macrobrachium rosenbergii
TATAATTATGTGGGGTCTTATCAAAATACACAATAGGAAAATTAAGACAACACGTAGGCCTATTAATGAGACTCAAAAGTTATAAATTAGTGTAACATGAAAAAGCGTGACTTCATTCTCTATCGAAATATTGGTAATTACAAGGTGCACTGACCTTAGCCCAGATTTGGCCAACCTAACCTTTTACATTATTAAGAATTCAATTTTATACAGAGCAACATTGGAACACAACGCGTGTGTAAAAATTAAATTACGGGCTTAAGAAACATTGATAATGCACCGTTATCCAACAGCGGTACATAATTTGAGATATATAAAAGTAATAATAAAAAAATTACAGAAAACTTAAAAAAGCATTAGGCCTCCTGTTCTGGACAATGAGACTAAAGCATTAGTTGCAACAGAAATAATAATAATAATAATAATAATAATAATAATAATAATAATAATAATAATAATAATAATAAAAAGCATTCAACTCATTAACAGCTTTTAAGAAAAACCTTCCAAGACGAAACGAAATCTATAGACTGAAACGACCTTCGTAACACGGCTCGGCAACGCTCTTTTTAAAAGAGTTTACGATCAGCATTAGCGCAATCGGGGCCATAAATATTCCACGGTGCCGATAAACACATCACTTGCGATGTTCTATTTGCCCTTGGCACGATAGCGAGCTACGCTTTCGATGGCAAAGGTCGTTTCTCTTCAGAAAACTCATATATATAATATTCAAAATCTGCATTTGCTTACGTATTACCCATAGGCCTATGTGATATGGATAAACAGAACACTACCTCAGTACATAATACCCATAGGCCTATATGATTTGGATAACCAAAACACTACCTCAGTATATATTACCCATAGGCCTATGTGATTTGGATAAACAATACACTATCTCAATACACAGTATCCATAGGCCTGCGTGATTTGGATAAACAAAATACTACCTCAGTACGTATTAACCATGGGCCTATATGATTTGGATAAACAAAACCGTGTGATATAAATCTTTTTAAAATCAAGAATAAAGTCTTTTAATGAACTTATACAATGGAATATTCCCAGTGCAATCAGAGGACAAGAAACAGCCACTTTGACAAAAATGTCAAATAAATTACACAAACCTTCACACTATAATACCAACACGTAACCTCACTTTACAGCAATATCATCCCTCAATCCAAGGCATGTCATCTCTCTCTTACCAATTTTAACTTTCCATTCACACCACCTCTCTCTCTCTCTCTCTCTCTCTCTCCCGGGCATTACCTATTCTCAGCCCATAGGCTACTGACAACATCCTTCTCTCCCTCTTAGGGTACAACACTCTCTCTCTCTCTCTCTCTCTCTTCCACTCTCTATCTCTCAAGGTACAACTTTTTACTCTTCCTCTCTCTCACGGTATGTACAATCTTTTGCTCTTCCTCTCTCTCAAAGTATACAATATTTTTCTCTTCCCCTCACTCTCTTTCCCAAGACTGCCTACCGTCCTTCTCTCTCTCTCTCTCTCTCTCTCTCTCTCTCTCTCTCTCTCTCTCTCTCTCTCTCTCTCTCTCTCTCTCTCTCTCTCAGGGTACAACTAGAAAAGGGTGCAGGACTCACATTTGATGCAAAACGTTGGCCATAACAACGCCATCTGTTAACTGCTGGACCGAGATTCCTTCCCGGCCAGGGAAGGTTTCCAGCTGAAAGAGACAGAAAAAAAAAAGAAATTAATAATCTAAATAAAAAAAATTATCATTCAAGGAACAAAATATTAACAGGATGCGTTTAAACGTTGTTTTGCGTCGCTTTGACGACGCAATAATGCATTTTTAGACGCACAAAAACAGAGGAATCAGAGTACAACTGCAGAGTACAAAAGCAATATGGTATAAAAATGCTTACAATAAAAATGGGAAGTACCTGTTGTCCCAACCCACCTACCATCCTACCTACCTCCCAACCAACCAACCCCCCCCAAAATACCTGTAGCTCAATCCAACTTATTCTTATAGATTAGGAAAAACCAAGAATAGTGGCAAGACACATAGCCACTTTTTTGTGAATATTTATCTTTATCCAGCTTACAATATTTCTATAATCAGTAGCTTAATAAATCTTGCTCACAAATCTTAGGTAAATGGGGAAAAAAATCCGTTGCTTGATTGTATAATTCGCACAATAAAGATAACAAATTTACAAATGATCTTTGTAAAAAAAAAATTACAAACAAATGTTTGTAAGAGTAAAATGACTTGTCTCGATTTTGTAAAGACAAATGGCAAATTTTTAACATAACTGGCATTTTGCGAAAGTAGCATGATAACAGAAATATTGTACAAAATCCAAGAGATATTAAAGTCGAACTAAAACTTACTATTATTATCTTAATAATTAACATTATTATCATTAGTCAGAAGATGAAATCTATTCATAAGGAACAAGCACACCAAAGGGACCACTGGCTTGAAATTCAAGCTTCTAAAGAATATGGTGTTCATTTGAAAGAAGTTGCAGAAGATACATTAATAGGAAGTAGGTACAGAGAGATCAGTTACAAGAAAGCAAAAATAAACTAATAAATAAAAATATAAATACATGATCAAAATAGTTTTGTTCTACGCAACAAAGCTGCACAGACACTGCCTATCTTGTGATTTACATATACAGTACTGTACCTGTACTGCTGTGGTAGAATACAAATTTAATGAAGGCTAGCCTACCCATGTATGTTAATATTCACTGTTACCTTGCAGTCACAGTTTCTAGTCCAACTAACAATTTCCAGTAAAATCCGCTTGCCCTGACATCAGAATGCGAGCAATGTGATTACTAATATTCAAATGAGGAACTGAATGCATAAGGAAAATGATGATTACATATGAAGTTCCAATGACCTTAGATTGGATAACATTTGCTCCCATACACAAACTTTAAGATTCAATTATATACATCATTACTCAAGTTTACCCATTCTGTCGCAAGTCTATCACTGTACAATAACACTAAACAATAACTCACAACATACAATCTTCAATGCATTATATAATAAACGGGTAAAAAATAAACAGTAATTTGCAATACAATTTTGTATTTAATTTTTTTGAGCTCCCAATATTATCACGTCACCCCAGCAATCATTTTCGTGCAACTTTCAATAGGCAATCAAGGAACCTAATTTATGTGGCCAATATGCTAAACGATTAATTATGCAACTATATTGTAACTATTTTTATAGTATGTTGTTCTCTATTAAAACATTTAGGCTACTTTGATTAGTAACAGTCAATAGTTACGTAGGTAGACTAAACAGCAATAAAAAATATTAATATCAGAACAAGTACTGAACATTTACCATAACTATTAATAAGGTAAGACTACAATATTTTTCTTCTTTTCACTAGGCTATGCACCTTTCATCTCTGACTCATTTCTAATCTAAAACAAGTCACAATAACTATAAGAAAATGCCAGGAAGAATATTTTAACTGCCAGAGAAATAATAACAAAAACCCCAATAAGAAAGTTTCAATATCAGGTGTTTCTATTCAGGACCCGAATACCCCCATACCACTTGACCTCCAGCAGAAGGAGAGTGCTTCTGAAATCAAGATTTTGAGTACTGAAGTAGATAACAGGAGAGTTATCACAACAAATATAATTTACAGTGATATGTTTCTTGATGGATTTTATAGCTCAATTTATCAATTTTCAAAATAACTTCAACTGAATCAACATGGATTCTCTTTACAACTGATACCTTCTTACACAAATTTTAAAGCATACAGTGGTGTTATTGATAAGCATAGTCCTTTGATACTGTATAAAAAAAAATCAAGCTGATAAGAACTAAAATGCACTTTTTCACAATGCTGTCGGTTCCGAGAATACTTTCACGTGCACAGAAAGGGAAGCCATCACAAAAGGGAACTTTGTCCACGGGCAGATTAGTACTATATGAGCAGAGTTCATGTGGGCCAGTTTACATCAATGTCTCTATGGGAAAATAAAAAAAAAATAATAATTTTTCAGTTCCTTCAAAATAAAACTATGCCTATACCATAAACACTGCACAACGAACAGTATGATTTTATTTCATTAAATATATTCTAAAGGAAAATTTTACCATTCAACATATGTGCACTACTTAGTAATTTCTTTCCCCTCAATTGCTACTTAAGACAAATGCAACTTTTATTCTCTTAAGAGCTTAAAGTTCTGTGTGGTATGGTACCAACATTTCACAATTCCCTGTATGGCCAAACAACGTAGAATGTTTTTATCCCACATGAAAGCGAATCCATATAACTCACAAAGCATACACAGTTTTACACTTGAATAAAAAATCCACAATGCACCAGTCATGAAAGGTCACTTACCCAGTGTACAAGGTTAGGGTACACTAAGAAGCCAGCCTAGGCAAGAGACTTGAATTTCATCAAACCGTTTCTCTCTAAGGTAATGGTCTATCACTGTTACAAATACCACTTGCCTTGCATGATTCTGCATATTGTAAAAGAGTTGTTCTGAACCTCTGCTTAACTTAAATAGTCAGGTATAGTGTCATGAAAATGTAGTTTACCAACCAAACAGGTGAAAGAACAAGTTAGGCTAGAAACTCACAAGTAAATTAAGTACATTATACATTTATGCATCGCCTATCCTGAAGGCCACTGAGTGGACTACTGTAACTCTCAAAATCTACCTAAGATACAACTTGCAAGAAAGCAAAATTTGTTAAACAGACTGTCAAGATTAATAAGAGATGTTGCATCTCAAGAAAGGATTACCCTTGTTTTGTTCAAGCTGCACTGGGTGCCTATGCAGAATATAATAGCCTAATGTTGAAGTGAGTGTTATGAGTTAACAATATACCGTATACAGACGATGTCCATAGTATTTTGAAGATTTACCATGCACAATAGTCAACTAATGGCACCTACATAACAATACCTACAGTACAGATATTTTATCTGAGCCAAGATGCACTAGGAACCTTCAAATGTGGAGAACAAAGATGGAACAATAAGCTACTTGCTAGATATTGTTAAAGCTAAAAATAGTCCCCCCCCCAAAAAAAATTATAGAATTCCTCACTTTAATTTGAGATAGTGTGGATCTTTGAACGTCTCTGCATGCATGTATCTATGACGAGTGAATTTGCAGGCCCTACAAGAAGCCCTCTGTAAGTGTGCCAAGCAAGAGTCTCTATAAACAATAGGTAAAATCGCACAGACATTAAAGATGAAGTGGACAGCAGAATACGAAAAAGGGAAAACTGAATAACCTAAATTTCATATAATTATAATAATTATAAAAAAATTACAAAACCTTCAACTGTGTAATAATAAAAAATTCAATAAAAATTAAACATTTTGGCTAAATAAATTCAATATTCTAAATGTCATAAAATTATAACACAATTACAAAACCTTTAACTATGCAATAATATATATAACACTAAATTAAAAAATTCAATAAAAGAACTGATTAACCTAAATTTCATATAATTAAAACAAAATTACGACACCTTTAACTCTGCATTACAGTAAATAAAATTCAATAAAAATCAAATATTTAGGCACAAATTTCTTGATCCTGCCCCCAAAAGCAAAGGAGTCCAAACACAAAAACCGGTAAAAGTTCGTTCCTGGTCCAAACCTCAATTCCACATGTGGGCTAGTACTAAACAGCGATTCATCTACAATGTTTTGCTGTGTTTAGTACTAGCCCCTGGGGGTAAAATGTATTTCGCCAAGTTCAGTACCAGCCACTGGGGGATCAAATGTCCCTTCAAAGTGCATTTCACAATACTGAAACTTAGAAAAAATCCTCAATTAATTACATATATTCTATCTTTTACCGAGATAAATATTAGTTTGCAAGAATTATGTATACAGATTATTTTGTCCATTTTTTAATGAAGATTCGAAAGATATAATAAAAAAACGGAATCGACCATTATCCCAAAACCCTAGTAAAGCTAGCCTGGCCTAAGTTGCTCAACAGCCCCCCGAAGATGAGGTCTGACGACTCTGGTCCCTAGCCAGGCCTTCATGGCCGACTCCTGGGATTTCCCAGCTGTCACAAATAACAGCATTGGCTGGCCTCCAACCCATAGGACCCAACAGAACAAATTTCGGGCCTAACCTACGTCAATCGAAAGACTGGGGTCTGAAGCGTCCCGTTACTGCCCTAGTAGGCTAAGGTTATTGAGGATAGGCCTTAGTATATTATGATGGATTTATTTGGTAAATTTCGATGTGATAATCCCAATCTGTTTGGATTACGAATTAAGACCGGATTTATCTCGGCTTGCTTTGGGTAATCCGAATCCAGCATAGCCCCCCCCCCCGCCCCCGCTTACGTTATGCTTTGCTAACCAGGCCCTCGGATGCATTGCAAAGCCTAACCGCAAGGCTCTGACTGCAATTTCAAGCCGGGCCATCCAAAAATGTCTGAAATGACGCCACATTTGGGAAATAATTTAACGAAGTGCAAAATGCGACCCCAACGTCAGCTATCTTGACAGAACTTCAGCCCCTTCGCTGCGCTACCAGAGGCGACACATAAAAAAACCCTCACTTTTTCTCTGCCCTTTGGCTTCTGAAACGCATAAACACCCTTGATGCGCCCTTACCCATTTCAACAGGCTGCCACAAAGTATATGAGTCTCCATTATTATGTGATAAGCGTAACGATTACATATCAAAAGACAAACACCGAAAGCCACAACCAAACTCGCACTGTTTACAAATTGAACTGAGCTCTCCCGATCATCTGGGGGCTTAGGAACTCTCAGGTGCTAGGGATTTCTTGGAGACCCGTAATTCCCTAGATTATTATTTCCTTAGTTTTCTTCGCTTTATCTTTCACTGAAGGGTATCAGTATCATTCATGATAAAAAATAAAGATATTTTAAATTGTTTTATGACAAATTTTTAACCCACACCTATGGAAATTAACGTTAGCTTTATTCGTAGTTGCTAGCTGCTAGGGAAAACATGGGGACGAAATACATACCAGAGTTTGCTATACAGTTAGATATGTATTTTTCTCGTTTATAGAAGGTCAAACAAGTATCGTAAAATTTTTATTTTTTAGATTATGGATTCTAAATTTTCATTTTATTTGAGTAACGAAATATTGCTTATGTTACAAACATACAAGTAAATAATGCACGAAGCGTTTAATAGTTTCAGCAGACAAGTGAGCTGTGAGCACTAAGCTCTGTAGAAATTTTCACAGACTCCCAACCTCAGCCCTCTTCGCCTTTTCCTTAGTTGTCATCTTGTCAGGTATTTTATAAGACCTTTCACAGAGGCCCTTTGAGTTACCCGGCGTTGAGGGCACTGATAATTATGACGGTGATAGTCATGCTGATTATATTCATATTCCAACAGCCATCACTAAACCGTTGGAAACTGACAAGAAACTAGTGACGAAGATTTGTAACTTACGCCTGAACGAGAACCATCCAGATAAAATATTGACAATCTTTCAATATATAACTGATCTGTAGACACAATTGCAAACAGGAAAACTCGTGTGGATTACCAAAGCCTCCATTAACACAAATCCTAAAGTAAATAATGCTTTCTTTAGACTGTTGTAAAACACGAATATCTGTAATTGCAAGGTTGGGTAGGCATCCAACGAATTTAAAATGCAACGTAAAGTTACACGATAAAGGGAAGCAACTTTTTTTTAAAGGCATTTTACCGCAATCTTCACGCATGTTTTGCTGTCTATCTTGGTGAGAGTCATCAAAGATGGTGAACACTTTTTTAATATTTGAAAAGGACGGGGAAAATAGACTCGAGAAATTTAATAGGCTACATCGATGATATCAACCTAAGAAGCTCTTATCATGATTTTTGGCTGTTGTTGTAAGGTAAGGTAACAAACCCGTTAAACTGCCGAACAGCCAACCACACGAAAGAATGATCGAAGTCCTTCAAAGTGCTCTGGTCTTGCGTTTCATTTATTCTGTCATTTTAGCAGATCTTTAGTGTATTTCTAATCCATGCTCATAGATCGTATATTGAATCGTTTTAGCAATTTTTAGTTTTATTTATGTATTTATTATTATTATTTTGCTTATAGTATCGAAAACAAAGGAATAAATGGTTAAGAACACTCTTCATACATTCAAATTTTTACTTACCTGGGGACTTTTGATCTACCAAGCTTTTGCACAGCTTACACAGACGTTCTTACTTCATAGACCGTTTTACCTGTGATTCACCTTATTACTCATTCTACCATTATCATCAACATTTAATGCTATTGCAGTTTTTTCCATCATTTTGCCAGGAAAAATTCAAGTAAAACAAATCAGCTAACCCCGAGAAAAGGTGAGGAAGGAGACAGAGAAATTTATTGATTGGGAAATGAGAAGAACAAATCTAGCTCTAAATAGACAGTTCTGCAGGAGCTACGATACTGACGAGAAAACATTGAAAGACAATTATAAAATATGAGAAGCACCTTATTTTGAAAATGTACATGGGCCCGCCAGAAAGGGAATTATCCCTATGGAGGGCTGTACATAAAACCGAACAAAGTGAAACAAAGCTAGGTGAAGTGTAGAATTATTCAAAATTATTCATTAACCTGGATTTATTGGTTCCATGGTGAACAAGAACGTTATGTGAAAAACTACTCCATACTAATTGTTGCCAATATCAGGTAGGCCTACAAGTGAGACTTGTTCAGAAAGGGTAATAATAAGAAATATGTGATAATTCATCTTATGCTCATATAAAGACAACAATAATAGTATTAACTGCAATAATGATCATTATTATAAATATATCATTACCTATTTTACTTTGGAAATGTGTAATCATTCTATACCAGGCAGCATACAGATAATCTATATGGCATTTAACCTGGCTTTAGGACTGACAGAAAAATCACAGTTCCTTTACTCCCAGAAATATCCTTTCAATGACTGTAATCTGAAAATGGTTTATTAAACTCAGATTCAAAATTTTGGGTAAATAAATTTCAGTATGCTTTGCCTGCCTTTGAAAGAACACCGAACTACATAGTTCTAGTATACATATATTAACACCTCCAGATATTATTGATCCTCTAATTATGGTGCTGCCACATTGCCTAATACCTGCGTTGGTGAGTGAATGGGCAGATGGAATGAGATAGACCACTATATTTTTTTTCTTTTTTTGGTTTACCATCATTCTTCCAGGCAACCACCTCGGTTACGACCCACTTAAGTCGACAGACCACCATGCTATTTATTATTTTGTTCCAGCATCAACAGAGGCGCGATTGGTGTTGGAGGAAGTGAATGATCAAAGTCATTTGCCTGTGGCCAGATATCAGTTGTTATAGTAAACTCAAAAGCATAATGTATTAGCGTTTGTTTTGTATGAAACCAACCTGTAAGTGGTTCAGTAGATAACTTGCTTTTTAATTTATATTTCATTATATATATCATGAAAAATTCTTAAAATTCTTAGTGGTGTAAACGTAAAAAAGTTTGATAAATTTGTCAACATTAATGTATTGTCCATTTGCCTAACTGATGCAACTTTACTCCAGGATAGTTTTGATGTCATAACATCAAGTCTTACAAGGTAAATACTAAACGATCTCGACTCTGTGCCAATACTCCAAATATCAGACTTTACCCATAGCCAAACATAGGCATCAGGTGAATTAAGGAAGGTACTTCTTTACCCAGTTACATCTGAGTCAAAAAGAAATCTTTTATAAATCTGAGAGGCACATTTTTATAAAAAAAAAAAAAAAATCCAAAATGTTTAGCTAAAATACTGTAACTCTTGTGTATCATATAGACCTTCATTTCTCAGCTCAGTCCTTAATTTGATACCAAGATAAATTTTCTCCAAAGGTTTGAAGCCTCAAAGTTCCCTTAAGTTAATTTCCTTTAGTGGTGTCTAATCAACACAAGCCCTTCTAAGATGGCATTCCAAAGTTGTTTTACGGGCTGAACTAGTAGAGATCTGTAAAATGCTTATGTGATGTGACTCAGAGGAGGTTTATTTGTTTAAGTTATTGAAAACTGGCTAAACAGAATCTATAGGTAATAAATAAATATATTATATATCGTTGCATAGTCACATAAAATAGATTTCAGACTCGTAAGCTCGTCACCCAGAACTGCATTCGTAATATGACGTTTCTATGCATTGTACTGTTCATTCTGGCGACAACCATAAACAGCACCGAGCGACCGAGGCATACAGTAAAATTGCTTGCTATTCCTCCTGAAATGTCAACCGCCCTCCCCAGATATTTACATTTAAGTTTAGAATTATACACATATAAGAGCAAAATGCTTCATTTTCAATAATTTGCAAAATATTTTACAATTTCACAGGTCATTTCTAGAAATTAAAGACGAGAATGGTAAAAATCTGTAGATTTCGCCTATTCTAGAGAAAAAATCTTAAAAATGCTAAAAAATCTGTAATTTCAGATTAATCTGTAGATCCGGCAGGAACCACAGTAGAACTTAGGAAAATGAAAAATGGACCCATAAATTCGAAGAGACGTCATAAAAATACCACTTCCAATCATAAATGCCCGAGTTGGAGCAATTTTCTAATCCACGCCATGGAGTGTGCACTGTGCAATGTTCGCTAGCCAACGATGACGTGAAAAATGTCCGCCGGCTTCGCAACTCCTGTCATTTGTATTTGGCATTTTACCCGCCATATCAAAAAACCAAACCAGCTGATTACGTCTCCGGAACGTCACTTTCGCAGCCACCGTTATCAGAGTGAAAAGACGAGAGATGATAAGCAGATAAAGCGGGAGTAGTCGTAATATGGCGTCAGTGGAAGGGCAGGATGTTCAACATGGTGAGGAAGCAATGGGGGCGTTTCGATTCCTGTTTGAACTTGATTTGCTTGTTGTGGCGTCTTCTGAAAGCAACTGGGGAGGATTTTAGCTGTCTTGTTTATCCATTTCGAAGACTTCGGTGTTGTTTGACTGCTGTGCTCTGACGGGAATTAGCTTGTCAGGTTCCTGGAACTCGTTGTTATTCCAGTTTCTGGACGTCGAGTTGGTGTGAGTGGAAAAAAGACTTAAACTGTGGGATGCCAGCCTTGGGGGATGCCACTTGAGGACGAGGCCAGTAACTTAATAGTGTAGACTTGAGTCTTTCCTATTTTAAAAGGTCCATGGGTGCTTTTAATCAGTTAATTAATAGCCATAACCGTGGCCAGGTTTTATTAAGGGTTATTCCGTGGTAGGTTAGGCTAGAGGTGACGAATTAGGGTAAATCAGAAGACTACCTTACTGTCTCGCTTCTGTGGTTGGAATGGATGAAAAAAAGTTAAGTATACCTCAGTTTAACCAGACCACTGAGCTGATTAACAGCTCTGCTAGGGCTGGCCCGAAGGATTAGATTTATTTTACGTGGCTAAGAACCAATTGGTTGCCTAGCAACAGGACCTACGGCTTACTGTGGAATCCGAACCACATTATAACGCGAAGTGAATTTCTATCACCAGAGATAAATTTCGCTAATTCTTCATTGGCCGGTCGGAGAATCGAACGCGGGCCCAGCAGAGTGCTATCCGAGAACGATACCAACCCATCCAATGAGGAACTAAGTTGGAATGGAATAGAGAGTTTAGGCCAAAAGTCAAGCACTGGGACCTATGAGGTCATTCAGTGCTGGAAAGGAAATTGAGATTTTAAAGGAGCCTCTTGGGGGTGAATGTAAAAATATAAAATAAATGTAAAGGAGACGGCTGGACAAAGATACTGACTATTAATATTCCTAGACTGAAGAAGGCCAATATAGAAAATGGTATATGTAATGCAGCACAGGTGAGATAACCTAAGAAATTTACCGAGATGACAGAAATTCAACCGTCTTTTTGTTTATATTTTTGCTTTCGTCACAAAGGGGCTGGTACTAGCGTAAACCCAGTGTCCTGCAGAACTTTTGCCATGTTTAGCCCTAGTACCAGCCCCTCGGAAGAATGTAGAGACATAAACCAAATATGGTAAATTTCTTAATTATATCACCTCTGCTTCATTATATGCAGTACACCAATTTCCATATTATACAGTAAAAAAATTATATTAAACGGCATCGCGCGGTCATCTCCTATACATTTATTCATAAAAGACAGTAAATATCATATACATAAACAAAAGGCAATAAACATTCTGGTTAGAGACTGGCTGGAACCAGGCTGCGGTAGTAGTCTTACAATTTTACCTTAAAGATAAAGTTTTACATAATGGTAGGCTACCCAAGAAGTTTCATGTTTTAGAACCTAAATGCTTATGTTTCGTTATGTACGACTGTTACTGGACTCCCCATAGTAAAACTGAAGACTTCTGTGGCAGCCTAGTTCCCATCAGCCTATGTCTTTGTAGTTATGATGTTTACGGTCTTTTTGTTTATGATTTTACATTCATCCCTAAGGGGCTAGGACTAAAGACATCTCCCATTTTGCCCGTAAACTGAGTTACTGAACCAGAGGGGCGTGGTAGGCTAGAATTCTAAAGTTTTACCATCCTCATAATGTAGGCTATGCTTCCTAAGATGGTTAGGTTGGACAAAACAGACTAGGCTAGAAATGAGTAAGGACCACTGGACGACTCAAGGAATTTGCGTGAGGTCACTTTTTATTGAGAATGTAACTATGAGTGTTGGGTATTATTGTACTTTAATACCACAACTTGATACTGGAGTTTTTATTCTGTGGTCTTAAGTCACGTCAGTATGCTTAATATGAAAATTTTATTATAACCTGTTGCAGAACTGTATTTAATATTCATCCCCATAGAGCTAGTTCTAAACTACACTCATGGGTGTACAGGTGTAGTTATGTGAAAGTAAAAATTTACATATTTTTTCTTAAGGCGCTGTACTATGATTTAAGTTTTAAATTAGTGTTTTTCACAAAGTGATTGCATATAACCCTATGGCCTTATCACGTGGCAGGCTTCATTTTGTAAATTTTCGCCACTTTGTACATCTGGTTTATTTGGTACATTTTGTCCTTCGTTTCTCTATAGGGGCTAGGCCGTTGTCTAAAAAATAAGAATTAATCTGGGAACAAAACGTTAAAGTTCTTGAACTAGAATGGAAATAACTACTGAATACAAGTGGTCTGTCTTTGTAAGCTGTTACTTTCCATATTAATTTCCTTGCTTTCATGTTTTGGCATCAAGTTTGCAGATGGTGCTATTCAATGTTTTTTCTGTGGTCGTTATCCTGAAACCAGTTTTTGGCATTTTACTTTATGTTTAAAGTTATGAAAAGTATTCATACTTCCTTTTTGGTTAAATGCTTTTATATTTATATTTAATGAACAAACCTCTTTTTACATTTGCATATCACTGTGTAAAACTGGTTAGCTGGTAATGAAATTATTTTTCAATAAAGGAAAGTAAGTTTTTCCCCTAAGTGCCCTGCTGTGAGTGCTAACTATGTAGACTGTTCCCTACATCACATATAGTTCTGTTACTGCTATTTCCTGACCAATGTTTCACTACCCTGTTCTTTGTCATCCTCATGTAGCCCATTATGCTTGTGTAAAGGCAACAGCATGTCTTCAATTTATTCTGGATAGCTGTAGGCTGTCAAGTTTTATTTTTGAAATCCTGTTGTTTAGGTGAGAATTAGACGTCACTAACCTTTTGCTGGTTGTTGCTTATGGGACACATCATTTGTACTGTATATTACTTGTAGTTTGGGTTGATGATATAGTGTAGTATATTTACATTAGGATATATATAGCATACCATTTAAATTCACTTTACATTCTCTGGTTGTGTGCAATTTTGAACTGAATTTTTATTTGGGCCAGGCATTTTTTTTTATGTCCCGACATTATTTTCTATTTAGTATTTGACCTGAACTTCTGTCTGGTTGAGTTGATTTAGATGAGCGAGATTTTAATGCACAATAATACACTTTGGGGGTTTAGAAATATTTGTACTGTGACCTTATTTTCATTTATCATTGACTATACTGTAGTACTGTACCATATTTTTGTGCATTTAATGGAAAAACCTGTTACAAGTGAGAGCCTTGTAAAGTACACTATTACCTTTTTTTTTTTTTTTTTTTTCAGATTTTCCGAAGGCTCATCTGTGATTCATTGAGCTATACGCAGAAGTGTAATGCCTAGACAGAAGAAACAGAAAACTATTCCAGAGAATGCAGAAGCCATAAGTATAGTGTGTGAGAAGGAGAAATCACCTCAAAGAGGGAGACAGAAAAAGAGTAAAACTGAGAAGTTTGAGGTGAACCAAGGAAGTGGAAAGGTTACCGCAGAAGTTGGCGTTGACAGTGAAAACTATGAAAGTAAAGAATGTAACAACGGCTCCCCTGATTTATTTGAGACCAGGATTCTTAATGATTCTCTGAAAACCCACACCGGTTGTTGCGCTTCCTCGTCTTCGTCCGGATCGAGCGATGACTTCGCACTGTCTGAAGTGGAAGTTGATGTGATAAAGAAGGAAATTGCCGATATAAATGTTTTATCATCAGAGCGATCATTACAGGTTTGGAAAGAAATATTGCAAGTGCCATCAAGCCAGAAAACACCAAAGGGTGATGATTTACAAATTTCTGAAAATAAGTTGCTGTAAAATGCTTTATCATCATAGATGATACCTATGTACTGTAATATACTGAAATGAATGCGAGGATTTTTTCATAAGAAATCAAGAAAGGGGGTGTAGTCTTCTTGTAAATACTGTAAAAGGTAAGTTTGGTATTGTTCAGATGTTAGCTGGAAGGCTCATATCAAAATAGTTAGAAATCAGCATTATTTGACCTTATAGTACCCATGCTTAACCAGGGAAATGGATATTTTATATCTTAAAGATTCAGTATTTATAGGGAAGATTTACTTCAGCTAAAGTTCTTGCATATTTGGAAGCATGTCAAAGAACACTGAAGTTATTACAGTATACTCACATTTTTTAAGGTTTTTCAAGAAACTGGTTTGTAATCACATCAGTTACTTAGCAATACTACAGAATAATTTTTTTTGTTTGTCTAATCAGAGAGGGCTGTATACAAAGCCATAATGTCGATATTCTAGACAGATCCCATATTTTCCTTTATCACATCTTAATCTTATTTCTTGACTAAGTTCCTTGGGAATTAATTTGACTTGCATTTTATAGGAACAGTCAGTAATTTAACATGAATTAGTTTTCATATCCTTATTGAATTTTGTTTTTAATTATAGCCTTGTGATCTAGTAAACAAACTTGGCCTGCTAACAAATAATTTAACTGTGAAGGGTCTTTTTTGATTTTGGTTCCTCTTGATAGGTTTCCTTAAACATGACATGGAAACCTATCTCTGTACAGATACTAGGCGAGATCCTTTCTCAGTTATTCTCTGCAGACCCTCTGCCCAAAGACTAAAATCATCACCGTCCTTGATGGTTTGATCATATGTGTTTGGTATCCAGCTGGTCCACAAACAAGATTAGAACTGTATTTGTATGGGAGCTCTCACCCATTGATGATTACCATTTTACCATTTTGAGAAGTTGTTTGGCACTGTTGATCAATGTCTTCACAGTATTAGAGTATAAACACAGTAAAGTATTGTCTATTTATGAAATATGAAAAGGATTATATATATTTGTATCGGGTTATTTAAAAATTGAGTGCACAACTTGATTATATTTATTATTTTATGTAAAGTTATCAGTGAATGTTCATGCACCAGTTTTTACATTGACTGAAAAACATCTGGGTGTGATTTATTGTTGCTATCGAGCTTGCCATGATCATAGGAGTTAGAGTTTATTTGCTCCCACGAGTAAAATTTTATCAATGTAAATGTTTCTGTTGGACTATTACAGATTTATCTCACTTAACTAGACAAGATGACGGACAGGCTTGTAGTGTTGCTAGACATGGACTGCTTCTATGTACAAGTCGAGGAGCGTCATTATCCACATATCAGAGGGCTGCCAGCTGCAGTGGTTCAGTACAACTCATGGAAGGGTGGAGGGTAAGTTGATTGTTAAAATTTAATGCAATACTCATATCACTTTCACACTAGAGATTCAATGTATTGAATATTGATTTGTGTTTGTGCTAATCTGCAGACCTTTATTTTACAAGAACAGAGTAGATTATAGAATTTAGGTCAAAGGCCAAGTGCTGGGACCTATTAGGTCGTTCAGTGCTAAAAGAGAAATTGAGAGTAGAAGGGTTTTAAAGGTGTAACAAGAGGAAAACCTCGCAGTTGCGCTATGGAGCTAATTGTAGGCGAGAGTGGATAGCAAGATGGAAGAAAGAGAATATGAATGGAGGTACAGTAAAAGGAATGGAAGGGGTTGCAGCTAGGGGCTGAAGGCGTGCTGCAAAGAACCTTAAGTACTGTAATGCCTAAAGTGCAGTGTGTGAGGTGCACTGACAGCACTACCCCCTTTAGGTTACAGTATTACCTTTTACTTTGGTATCACAAAAGAAGAGAGACCTTGTGTTATCACTTGGATGATGATCATCCCTCAATTAGGAGATACATATACCACAATATCTTCACCTTCTGCTTGTCATTCTGAATTGACCGGGATACAGTACTTTGCTGTACTGCAAGTAAATGGCAGGAGCAGGAGACAGTAATCCTTTTTTATCCATGATAAAACAAGCACGTTCGATATAGTGTAGCTGCTGTGTGTTTTCGTTTTGTTTGAATCGGCATGCTGAGGTGGTTTTAACAACTGTGAATTGGCCAACCATACTCAATCCACCATTTTATTTTTTAGGCAACTGTTGCATGGGAGTATGCATACTTTAATAGATTGCTGACAGGACAGCATTTCCAGGTGCTCTGCCTCTGATATTTTAATCAGAAAAATTGTTACCCTTGGGGTAAATCCATTGAGTCATGCTTCTAGACTTTTGTGGGGCATGTCCAAAGGATTTAGAATTGTTGAAATTCGACAGCAAGATGGGATTAGACTAGAGGGAATGGATGAAAAGTTACTTTTGTAGTCAGGGCATATCCTTGATATTCAAAGTACAACCAAAATCAAGGTCATTACATGGCTATAATCCAGTGTTCAGAGGAGAGACAGACAAGTATTACTTGTGCCTTGGCAGAGCTGGGAAAATGCTTCATCCTTCCAGCTCTGCAAGGCCCTCTGCCAGTGTTATTCAGATATAAAAAGTAACAGTAAATTGACTGGTATTACTGTTACATATACTGTACTGAAATTTATGCACTGAAGAGCTTGGTGTTTGAATTTGTTTTATTTTTACTTAGTAAAAATGCCTAATGTTGTATCACAATTACAGGATCATAGCTGTGAATTATGAAGCTCGAGCATTTGGTGTGAAACGGGGCATGAGAGGGGATGAAGCACGTAGCAAGTGTCCTGATATTCAGTTAGTCACTGTTCCAGTTAACCGGGGGAAAGCAGACTTGACAAGGTATGGAATTATTTTTTTTTATTGTATTTGTTACACAACTCACTAGTTTTCCTTAGCCTATTCATGCAGCCATGCAGGTAAGTTATGTAAAGGTATTGAGTTTGTATCGAAAGAATAAGGTTTTAATTTTAAAAAGCTTCTGAATTACTGTGCACTGTATGAATTTAGATAGATGATTACTCTTTTATGTGTTATAGGGGAATGGCTGTTTGTGTCCCTCCACAAAAAAATGAGTACTTTGGATCAGCCTTGTAAGAGAAGGACTACTTTATAAGAATAATAATTTTCTTTACAGTGCAGCAATTCTAAATTTTTTTTATACCCAATGCTGTTTTTTATATTTAAGGTACCGTGACGCTGGTAAAGAAGTTATCAATGTACTCTGTGATTATAGTGATTGCGTTGAAAGAGCAAGCATAGATGAAGCATATATTGACTTCACTGAAGCTGTGCAGAAGCAAATAGTGAAACATGGTGGCATCTTTGATTCAGAGAAATTGAAGTCTACTTGGGTGGTTGGTCATGATGAAGTTACGACTGAGATGTCCGCTGAAGAGAAAGAAGGTAAAGTCCACCAGTTATGAGGCCTATTTTTGGCATTCAAATTACTGTACAGTACTGTAATGAATGATTTCTCTTCATAAATCCATACTCAGATTCTTGATGGCTTTCACCAGACTTCTGTTTAGTTCAGCTGGGTACAGTTGTTGTTTTTGTATGTTAAACAGGGTCTGTTTATTGTTGTATGTGCATGTACAGTACCATAAATCATTGAACCAAAATTGATCATTAATGTAGATTAGGATGAACTGAACTTTTTGATAAGTTGATTCAGTTTCTTCATGGAAAGGAGTTTATTACAGTACATGAGAAAAATCTTGAAAGCATCTATCCATATTTTTTGTTGTTTTCATAAACTTTTGTTCTTATATTAATCATACTTATATGTAAATTTAAATTTTGAATGTGTAAAGAATATTATTGATGTTTTTATTTAGATGTAAGAAGGAATGGTGTCAAGAAATGGTTGTCTTCGGTTTTTGGTGATCAAGAAGATTCCATACCACTGGATAATAGTCATCCTGAATGGGACAATATCAGACTGGCGCATACAGCCGCTTTGTGCGAAGAGATGAGAGCAGCTGTTCTTGAGCGCACTGGATTTAAATGCTCAGCAGGAATAGCACACAATAAGGTTTGTTATGCGGTTGTATGTTGAATAGTAGTGATTCTTGTTTCTTAGCAGTAATGTAATTGAAAAATATGTACCCAGGTAGCGTTATGATTATGTTTTCAGGGACAAGTCGATAACAGCCGAAGATAGGTAAGCGCGCAGTACTGCATATATGAAAGCATAGGTGGTTATGTTAGGAAAAATACAAATTTCTTTTTAATTTGGTATTTTAGCAGCCAGGAGGATAGAACAAACCAAGTTCTGAGTAAGATATTAAACTAACTGTGAAAGAGGGTGAGTCTCATTTCTTGACTGTCAAGTCTTAGTAAGTAATCACCACAGACATGTTATTTTAGTGGTTATCAGACTTCACTTTTTCTTAAAGGGCAAACATTAAAATTTAACAAGTAAAAAGGCTCATTTACCTACTAAGCAAATATTCAAGAGAATGTGTGGCAAACAAGGGAAATATGAGGTAAAGTTTCAAGTGCATGATATTTAAACTGACATACAAAATATATGTGTTAAGCTTACAAACAAGTCTGTAAGGAGTATTATAGTCTCATAATTCATGTATTAATGTTATTAAAACATAGGAAAGTCTTGTATTTTATGTATAACCTACCTACGGGGTATCCACTCTACCTTGTGGACAGTCTTAAGGAAATTGGAATTTTGTACAACCTTATTTTCCTATCTAGGTACTAGGTGGGTTTCCTAATTTCAAATATTGATGAAACTACCTTCATTTCCTCCCCCCTTCCCAAGCCATCCCGACATTGTATAGCTGTATGTTGCAGATTTTCATTCTTCACCATCATCAATAATATATTTATATATGATTTTGTCTTACAGGGTTAGACAAAATAAGTTCACAATTGCATGGGTTATTTGAAATAAACCAAATACTTACCAAAAATCTATAATGAATTGTAGCACGGTGATCAGTCAACCCCCTTCTGAAGTAATGATTTAGAGTAAAAAGAATAAAGCACTTGTAAACTGTTTGGATACAGAATTTTAAGTTTTGCATTTTATTTATGCTGGGAATGCCTTCCGTCAATCTTTGAGAGACATCTTATAGTAGAAGAGACCATGGAAGTAGTATCAATCCTTTCATAACATTTTGATCATCTAAATAGTTTAGCACATGGTCATCTGTCTTGTTGACTAATACATGAATAGAATTATGAGCCTTTTATTTAGGAAAAAATATTTCAAGAATAGTGTCCCTATTATGAATGAAGAATTAATTTCTTTGAATGTGTATGTCATTCCAATGATTGTATGAATAATGGAATAAGAGGAAATTTTATATTTTAAAATTAAATATTTCCTTATAATTATGATTGTACTAACTTTTTCTTTTTTTACATTTTCTATGTCAGATGCTTGGGAAGCTGTCATGTGGACTTCATAAGCCCAATCAGCAGACTGTTCTTCCCCAGTGCAATGTGGCATTACTGTGGAAAAACCTGCCTGTAGGTAAAGTGCGGAATCTTGGTGGAAAGCTTGGCGATAGCCTGACTGATGATCTCGGCTGTAAAACTATGGGAGACCTTGCACAGTTATCACTTCAGCAGCTTAATGGGAGATTTGAAAGCAAAACATCGTGAGTAGAATGTGCACCACCACGACTAATAACTCCTTAAGGCACTGCACAGTCTTCCCAGTCATGTGACCCAAATTTCAATTTGTCCATTCTTCAATCTTTGTTTCTTATTTTGGATAAGAATCCTCTATGTTCTGCTTGTGAGTCAAGAAATAACTCAGTGGTCTGTGGCTTAAATTAATTCTAAACAATAGCATCCTACCTTGACAGCTTTATTCTTTATATATGAAACCCAGTTATTCTATAGATGATACTTTGGCATTTTCAGTGGTAGTATTGCAAAATCCAAACTTTCTTTTCGTAGGGAGTGGCTATATAATCTTGGCAGAGGCATTGATACAGAGCCAGTAACCTCTCGTCAACTCCCAAAAAGCATTGGTTGTGGAAAGAACTTCCAGGGAAAGGAAGCACTGAATACTCAGGCCAAGGTAAGCTGAAAATGGTGGTCTTTTTCTGTTTGCCGGCTGTTATACTTGATCAAACTTATTACTGAAAGCAGCAAGAAAGTGACCGTACTGTAGTTTTTGTGATATTATTGAGGGACTACTTATGAACAGGCAGGTCATTATTACATGTTATATGTGTTGTAACAAGTACTTAAACTTAAGAAACTATACCTGCTCTTTGCAGTTTTCATTATTGTAAAATATTCCTGTTTCATAATAAGATGAAAAAAGTACTGAGTTAAGGATAAAAAAGGAAAGTGATTATAGATGGTGTTCTAAGAGTTTTTTTATGATAGTAGTCCACATGAGATAAAATTATAGACAGCCTACAGTTTGTATTATTGATTTTATCCCATCTTTGAATTGGTCTCATTTAGTCTTCACAAGTAAGGTACAGTTTCTTGCATGTTAATAATTTGACAAAATAGAAATCTTGGAGATTGACAAAGTTCCTTTTGAGAGACTAAACATGTGTGCAAAAGTAACATCACTGAAATTATCATAAGTTTTAAAGATGCAGGTTATGTTTAGTCAAGTATTTATTGTGATGTTTCATTCGTATGATTCAATATTATGGACGTTTCAGGTGCAGAAATGGATGTTGAGCTTAGCAGAAGAGTTGACTGAGCGCCTTAATGAAGATCAGACTGCAGTGAGTGCAGTATTTTCATTGAAAATATTTTTATACTATTCAATGGCTGTTTTTTATGTTCTGTTTATTGATTACTAGAAAAAGAGTAATGATAGCAATATTACATAAAATGTTTTGCATGCAAATTTCATGATCATTAGGATTGTGCACTTTAATTTTTTTACTTTTAGTACATGTAATGTATTTTTGAATTAGCATTTATTGTTTACTGAAAGATCTGAACCCTCCGCAGAATAAACGACGAGCCAAAACTTTAACTGTCAGTGTTCGTCTGGTTGGGGATGCCAAATTCACATCATTGTCTCGCTCTGCCAACCTACCAGCGTATTGTGCTGAGCGAATCACCAGGGTCGCCATCTCTCTAATTCAGCATACAAATAAAGCTCCACCAAAGAATGGCTTATGGTTTGTAATATTTTAAATGTGTAACCATCTTCTTTAAAGGAGAAGTCTAATTTAAAGAATTAACTCTTTAAAATAAGTTCATCTCCTTACCTAAGGAATCTTGGTGCAGTTTTTTTTACTTTCATTGAAGATAATTGAATTAAAGTGAGTAAGTTGCACAACAGTTAAAGGCTGAAACATAAACACTAATAGGCTTTTCAAGAAAACATTAATACCCCCAAGTAGTAGCTCCCAGTAGCTAGGATCTCCTTGACTTTGAAATGAAACTAAAGAGCCAGAAATTAAATATTCCTGTGAGTAATGTTAAAAGTGTACTTTATATATAACCCTCATAAAATCATATTAACTAGGAAACATGGTTTTTTTATGTGAATAAAACACACCTTTTGAGATATTAAATATGACTTCCATTCATGTAGATTACAAACCACCTTATTTTTATTTATGCCAACAGCATGGTTTTGAGAGAGCAAATGAATATTTATTGATGTTCAGCATGATGAACACTGTTAGGGAAGTCTTATCATGCCTGATGAATTTTTTTTTTTTTAACTCTTCCAACTTTGTTTCCTCATCATATACATTCTTACACCGTTTTCCCTTTAAGCGGTCAGATGTGAAATGAACGTTCTCCATTTTCTCTGCTTTGTTTTCTTTCCGTGTGAACCTCCCACCACCTGTCCCTTCGTGATTTCTTTGGTCATCCTGAAGGTCTTTGCCTTGCTAACTTCCAC
Organism: Macrobrachium rosenbergii; assembly: GCF_040412425.1. NCBI lineage: Eukaryota > Metazoa > Arthropoda > Malacostraca > Decapoda > Palaemonidae > Macrobrachium > Macrobrachium rosenbergii. The sequence continues at coordinate 75,007,148 of NC_089750.1, forward strand.
ATCTATAGTTCTTATTACTAACTGCTCCTCATTCTCTATCATTGTACGGTGTATCCGAATCATCTCGGTCTTTGAGAGATCTCCCTTTTTTTTCCTCTCTCTCACTCATTATTTGTTCTTCCCACCTCCTTTGGTTACTCTGCCAAAGAATCTTAACATTTAAAATTTCCTGTTTTCCTTATTGGTTCTTATGCTGCTGCTGCATAGAGTAGTACTGGCCTTGCACCCAAACCCCACAGTGAAATAGTGCTGTCAGTGCACCTCACACAGTGTACCATAGGCACTACGTAAGGTTCTTTGCAGCATCCCTCAGCCCCTAGCTGTGACCCCCTTCCATTCCTTTTACTTTTCCCCCCGTTTATACTTTCTTCCATCTTAATTTTCATCCTCTCAACCACTGTTTCATAGTGCAACTGTGAGGTTTTCCTCCGGTTATACCTTTCAAACCCTTTTACTCTCAGTTTCCCTTTCAACACTGAATGATCTCACAGGTCCCAGTGCTTATCCTTTGGCCTAAATTATATATTCCAATTCCATTCCTTATTTACCCAAAGCAAGTGTTCGCTCTCTCTACTCTGTTTCTTTCTGTGCTCTCAACTGCTTCACAAACCAATGTTTCCTCAAGGTAACAGCAGTGCTTTTCCTGGGAGGTAGTGTTGTCAGTGCATCTCACAGGGTGTTTTAGTGTCCCTGGCTATTTCTGTTTTAGTGTTTTGCTTACCTTCATTCCTGCTTCCATACTACAGTCTTGCTGTCCAACCAACTATGACTTCTGGGTGCAACTCTAAGGTTTTTGCCCAGTTCCACCTTTAGCTCCTTGCACTTCATCTCCTTATTTTCTGGATCTCATCTTGCTATCCAGCCCCCTCTTTTCATTGGCTTAAGTGCTGATTTGCCTCAAGTGCCTTAGTGCTTAGCTTGATGGCCTCAAGTTCATAAATCAGATCAGAAGTGCTCCACCTCTTCTAAGACCTCCAACCATCCTTCGCAACAAAATTCTCAACTGTCTTCTCTTTTTAGTTGCCCTGTTAATGCATTTCGGATGTGAAAAATCGCTTACTGTATATCATGTCATTTTGACCACTTGTGACTCTACTTATTACATTCTGTACTTACTACATTGTTCACTTTTACACCTTTCCCGATCGTACTTTTTCCTTTGCTTTCTTTCCACTTACTGTAAGCTTTTACTTACACTGATTTGCTGTTCTGTCCTCTCCATTCTATTTGTCATGATTTGAACCACTACGTTTTCCTTAGATTGTGTTGTTGGCACTAGGTCATTATATGAAACATCTAGTTTACTCTGTAGTTTTCCTGAGGTGTGACACCTGAACTGAAGGGAAATTATATAAAATCTGTCCTTGTTTGTTTTCAAGTTTATGCAATTTTGATAACTGGAATTTTTCTGTTTTTGTAGGATTCCATCTATCAAAAACATCAGCCTCTCTGCTGCAAAATTTGAGGATTGGACTGGTTCAGGATCTGGAGACATTCAGGAAATGTTTAAAAAGGCAGTAAAAAACCCAAAAACTACCACAAAAGTACTAGATTTTGAAGAGAAATCAAATAGTGACCAGGATACTTCGTTAGCATCACCTGTGAAGGATGCAGTTACCTCTGTGCTGAAAACACCAAATAGCTCGTTAGCAAAGAATGAGAAACTTGGCACTAGTCCAAAAGTTAACAAAGGGCTAGCAAGTCCAAAGGAAAGTGGCAGTTCCAAGAGTAGTCCCATGGTCAGTAATTCATTTTTCAAGAATCTTCTTCAAAGACGTGTAAACCAGCAATCTACAGTTGCCGCAGATCCTTTACCCAGTGCTTCAGAAAAACGTAATGGTACTGAACTACCCGAAGAAAACGATATTCCTGAAGCTGAGAGCACAAATAATCACGAGACTGAGGGAAAAAGTGACCTCGATGTGTTAGCAAGCTTATTATCGGATGACGATGGAGAAACGTGTCTCAGTGAAGATGACTTACCCTGTGGTCAGCAAATTAAGGATGAAGGGGATAGTGATAGTTCTGTTTATGATGCTGCTACAGATATTGATTCTAGTTTTTCATCTGAATATAAGGACAGACTGCAAGGAAGTCAGGACCTTTTTGTAGAGGATGATCCTGTTTTAGTTAATAGGTCAAGTGAAAATGTAGATAAGACACCTTCTAAACAGTCAGGTGTAGATGCTCCTTGCTGTGCATCCAAGCCTCACACGAAAGATGTCTCGCCAAGAAAGGTGTCTCCTTTGAAGTCCTGTCAAGAATCAGAAATGAACCATAGTTTGAAATCCTTAGAAAGTGCAAAGGTTTCAGTACAGGAGTTATTCCCAGATCTTGATAATGTTGATGAATCTATTTTGTGTATGTTACCAAAAGAACTGAAGTTAGAAGTGGAAAGGGCTTTAAAGGATTATAAAACCAAAAACCAACAGAAAAAGTCTGGAATGTGGAAATACGTAACGAGTGTTCCTTCACCTCAAAAGACTGTTAATTCAAATAGTAGTTTTGATCCATTTTCAAAAGGAAGTGGTTATGAAGCAAAACCTGGACCTTCTAAAGATGGAATATCAGAAGAATTCAGCAATGTGCATTTAGAAATTCCAAAGACAGATATAAATTTCACACAGGACACAGATGATAGTATTGAGTGTACGATAATCTTTGATAATAATAATGTAGAATCTGATGGAAAAGATTTCTTAGACTGTAAAGAATGTGGTCTCCAAATTTCAGCACTTGAAATGCAGGAACATGCTGATTATCACTTGGCACTTAGTCTGCAGAGTGATATGAATACAGATGCACATTTAACAAATAGGAAAGTGATAGAGAAAAGTGGAAAAAGTAATAGAGGCAGAAAAAGGATAAAAGGAAATGTAAAATCCTTAGTAACAGTTAGTAAAATGCAGAAATTAGACTCCTTTTTCAAGTCGTAACTTTAAAATGAAACTTAAAATAATTAAGTATATTAATTTAATTTATAAGAATTAAATATTTAAATTATTATTATTCAGAGGTCAGATAATATATATCTTCATCAATTACTTATTTATGACTAAAAACATATTTACTGTGTATTGTTTAATTACATTATATTTACTGTGTATTTTGTTTAATTACATTATAATTAAATGACAGCTACTTATGTCTGGTGTAAATTGGTGCCTTTTTTTTCATGCAGTTCATGATGTTTGATGTCTATGGCATTGAAAGGTTTCATTGTCTACGCAGTGTTTAAATTTTTATTTACAATTATGAAGTAAATGTTGACGGGAAATGATGAATATGGCTGAAAATCTACACACAATAATATTGATGACCATTTTCTACAAATAAATTACTTTCTCAGGAGTTACTTTCTTTAAACATTTCAATGTAAGTTCAACAGAAACTTTAGACTATAGTTTTTAGCAAATTTAAATGCTGTCAAAAAGTATATTCTTTGAAAAAATCACCTTAACAGCAAAAAGTACATTCTTTGAAAAAAAAAAAAAAAATTACTTTAAGGCAATCTTGAATCCAAAAGCCTATATACTATGTACTACAGCATCAGAAAGTGACTAAGGGCTGGAGAATTCCACTTTCCTGAAAAGATCAATACAATCAGACCAAGATATTCACGACATGAATTTAGAAGAGTGAGTGAATATTATTATACTCATGAATGGCACCATAAGGAACCTCAAGACAGAAAAGCAAGAGATTGCTGGAATTCTTTCCCAGATGCATACTGGCTAACACAACGCAAGTTTCGAGACAAAGCAATCCTTAACAAAACAGAGTATAATGCAAACTTTAGATACAACCATGCACATTTATAGGGTTGGGCCTAGGATTTTCTAATTTCTACCATAACACTGGAGATTTTGGAAAGGATTTTCACTATTTCCCCCTTGGGAACTTTTAAAGGCAGTTTGCAAGTGGTATCCTCAACAGGCTGATGATTTTGATTGTTTGCTTACAATAATAAACCTAAATCAATACTATCTAAAGAGTTCAATTATACCAGGTTGCATCAGGATTTTGTTTGTCACAAGCGAGCAAAAACTCTGTAGATACACAAAGAAATTATGAAAAACAATTCTACAAAACTTTTGGTGAACCAATGTATAACGACCTAGCTTTGGATCTACAAACTACAACTGTATTACTCTTGGTCATCTTCTCTACCCTTAATTCTAACATGGAACTTCAATTAGCACTTGATACCTGAAGCAGTCAATACTATTTGCAGAACGGCAGCCTCTAAAGCACCTGATTCCTTTCACTGTCAAAACTGGAATTTCTTCCAGGCAATATGGCTTGGTATTTGCTGTCTTTCTTATTATTCACTGTATCTAAAGTTAAACCTCGTTTCCCTCACTTCCTCTATATATTATCGTCCCTTTCCTAGGCATGTGACAAGAATGCTTATATATTCTGAATACAGTAATAAAATTGTAGTGAATAAAAGGGGAAGGAATGGATTTTACCCGAGCACCTGAATTTTGCCAAGAGGCTTCTAAAAAAAACAGCAGATAATCACAAAGTAATGCCTGCTGGATGCAAAAGATGAATAAATAGACAAAATAACAATAATGTACATGTATCAACAACTGAACAACATATATGAGAGGATTTCCCTTTTAACAGGTGACGACATTATCTTCTGCATTTTTGTCTGGACTTCCCACCAGAATGGAGTCATCATGTATGCTGTTATTCCATGATCTAATGCTGGTTCTCAATGACTGGCAGCTTGTCTCTTCCACATCTGCAAATTCTCTCCTCCTAGCACTGAAGTGAAAAATCACCTGACACTAGACTGCATGGAAATTTTTTTGATGTTTTATTCTTACAAATGCCACTTTCTTACAAATGCCACTTAAACTTCCACTAGCATATCATAATATTCCGTACACATGCACCTCCACAAGCTTATGATTAATGGGGCATCATACTGAAATTCATGTGATTTTCCATGGTAATATCCATAATCACGTCAGTTATAAACTAAAAATCTCTTCCTAGGAAAACTTGGTTTGCAAGTCCAGTCGGAGAGGATTAAGTTCACCATCTCAGTGATGACTTTAACCAAGCAAAAATTTTACAATATAACAACCTAACCTGGAAGGGACAGTCCTAAGCAAGCTCAAGACTTTTAGCTATTTAGTTCACCTGTTTTCTGCAGCCCATGTTAAACCGTGTACATTGCTGATACAAAAGCCTGTAATGGAAAATGACACGTTCAACTTTTAACTAAATCTGTTAATTTACAATTATTACTATAGTTACTACAAACATATCTTAAAGATTATGATGCCATCAGAAACACCAACTACAATATTTAAGAGCAGACCTCAAATGGTAGATCTTTCCTAGATACAGGCAGTCTCTGGAACCTCACAGCACTGTTAATTCTGATTTTTCGCCACCGCTATAAGTGCTATTTATTCCCATTATAATTATAATGCTTCGGGTTATGGTGATTTTCGACTTTCGACGTGCCGCCGGGGATGGAACCCCCGCAATAAACCAGGGACTGCCTGTTGTGACCCCCAGGGTTTTTCGTGGTATTATCATCTGGGACGAACATTTCTTGTGGGTCATTATATTTAATCTTTGTTTTTACAGAAATCCCCAACGGGCTTGTACAAAACACTGCAAATGTGGATACATACTGGGTTAAAACCCCTGGGGGTCACCATCTAGGAAAGATCAGGTATGCAGTGTTTATAAAATGAAATTTAACCAGACAACCAAGCTAAAGATCTTGCAGCTTTGCAGAAACCCTACAATTGGACATACTAAGGTATATTAAAAGGACCTTTGCAGGTTCATTGGAACTTGGACTGCATTTGTCTTTTACCACTTATCCACCCTTTGGTGTCTTTCCTCTCGACTTCTTTTGACACATTTTTCACCCATCATCCAAGGACAAATCTTGGGACAGCCCAAGACCTGAGAATGTGACTTGGTGATTTAATTTTGCAATAATAACCTACAGCAACAGAATTCTCAACTTTGTGGAGATTAAGGTGGACATTTTCAACTACATCTCAGTCACAGCTCTTTACTAACTGCAATTTTGTCCAGGGTTATATAATAGACTTTCATATGAAACTCCTTGCTCAATGCCTCTCTATCCTGTCTGCTGGTGTCATAATACAGTATTTACAAACTTACCTTTGAAACTTGAAACATTCTCCAAAATAATGGTTGATATTTTGACCATGACTTACTTCGCTGCATTGGTAATTAAGTGTGTCAACATTAATTTCTTGTCCCATGCAGCCTTCGAGAAGAGAAAAATGAAAGCGAAAGTGTGACATAGGAGTAATTTGATATACAGATTTAACTAGTTTATATTTTATTTTCATACCATGGGATGGGTTGTCTCAGAGAAGTATATAGGGGCTAAATGACGAGATTTAAACTCTCAAGTATGTCATTTTTTCAAATTTAACACCTCCCACACTACTATCCAGGGAGCACAATTTGAATAAGAAATTAAAATCTGAACATGTAATATTACAGCCAATAAGAATTGTATCCTTTCTCAGAACAGAGTTTCTTTGGAAAAAAAAAAAAAAATCAATAAATTATCAATCTTTCAAAGATCACAAATAAAAAGTGATAACTAGTATTTCAAAAACAACATATGATTTCAGTTCAAGAATGAAATACTGACCTTGTATCTCAATTCACATTTCAGCAGCAATGTTAGACACTATTTCATGTAAATTTTAATTTCTTTATTGTCTTGCTTTACATTATGTGAACAGAAAGTTATGAAGATTACAATAATGGTATTACTTAATTTTAACATCCCAGACTGATTGGAGTTAAAAATGGTGAGGCGATGATGTTGTTGATGCTGCTGTTGCTGCTTCTTTGACTGACGAAATAGGCGATGGACATACGTGACTCACAAGAGGCATGAATGAGAGTCCGAATTGAGGACAGAAGAAAGCCCAGAGGCACACTAACACACCGCCGTGTCTCAAGCTGGCGCTCAGAATTGGCTTTTGAATAACTTGATTTTTTTGTGTCAGTCCCTACAGCTGCATAATGCTATTTGCATCATGTTGGCACTAGTCTACAGGAAATAGAAATTATAGTTCCATAAAGAAAAGCAGTATTAAAATATCACATCTTCACAGGTGAAAGATGCAACCCAGAGAAATGCCATTTGTGAAGCTCAAGCAGCAGCCTACTAGAGTCCATCTATTCCTCCATCTTAACACTTCAACAGTTTTCACTCTCCCTCTAACATCCACTGCCAATATACAGACATTCTCGCAAACACACCCTTCGCATTCGTATTAGCTTTCAAAACTTTTTCTGTTCTTACGTGTTATTTACTTCATTTCACTAATTAAACCACCGATATGTTCTTTCATTATTCACTGCCAACCCAACACCACTTAGTTTTTTTAATTAACTGAACAACTTTCCAATATTCCTAATACACAAAGTCATAACTCCCACATCAATAAATCATCCAATAACTGAAAAGCAGAAGTCTTCATCAATCCTCTGCAATGCACCAGGACTCTAGAAAAACCACAGCTGGTATCAGCTTCCTTTTTTCCTTTCCATTATAACGAATGGAAACAACACAAGAGAAAAAACTGGGAGGCTTAATAACATATCACAATGCAGTGGAGCTGAAAACAGAATACAGTACACTAAGAATAACATTAATAGAAAACTGCAGTGAAGTTTAGAGCAGGTCTTATCTGGACCCTGAGCAGGCTGCCACACTCACACCCTACTCTGCTTCAGGTGTATGTACATGTACAGTTAAATTTACAAACATACAAGGCAGAAGTAAAGCATGTGGCAAAGGCTAGTCTATATCAAGTGTGTGCACATACATACAGTGTCCACACATCCCAGCAGTGTCACACAAATTTCTTTATCAATGATCTCGTCACATCCCTCCATTAATATTATCCCCAATATTACATATAACGGTAGACTGTACACTGTATACAAGCTTTACTGAAAATACAGTACATGGGTTGATTTGTGCAGGTGCCTTCATGCCCAACAGGAACATCAACACGTGTCGTTATACCCTTATCTATCTGGTCTGCTGAATCATGCCTGCAGCCTCCCTCAGAGATTGTTCACAAGTGTCAATGCCCCATTGTAGTGCCTTTGGATGTCAAGTATTGAGAGCTACTTAAAAATAAAAGTTCCTGGGTAAAATTATTCCAATTATATTTCTGCACAGGTATTTTACAATATACGGTAGCTTAGAATACTCTAAGGTTAAAATAACACTGCTCGCTTAAACGGTCTCCTTGCTTATTTTTTATATATGTATATTTATATATATATATTTATATATGACAAGCTATTCATTCATAATATGTTCAAATGTAAACAATACATATAGAGGTGATGTGAAATGTGAAAAAAGAACAATAAAAACAAATTTTGTCAAGACATCAAACATCTATTTTAAAACTGTTAGCAATACTAAACTTGCCGTAAGATTTGCAATTCTCTCTCTCTCTCTCGTCATGCTTACGTGAATAGAGCTCCATATTATTAGCTATCAAACTCCTGCTTGTTTGCTAAATCACAATATTCAGTGATACAGTTTTCACCAGCTTAAGTCACTAAGGTAACACGAACATACTATATTTCAGAAAAATTGAAAGAATGAAAAAATAAATAAAATAAAAAAGTGAAAAAGCAGCATATCAATGGTACTGGGGAGGCTTGGATTGGGGGTGCCCCCACTTATGGTGATGACTTCATCTGGTTGTGCCCAACACTATTTTCCTCTGGGATACAGATGATGACCTTCTTGGATTCATCTTCAAGCATAGGGCATCTGCACAAGACACCACCTGCACAGCACAGAGTCCCCGTAGGAGAGGGGGCACCAGCAGCTATGGATGAGTCACACTATTGCACCAATTAAAACACACAATATGGGTTCCTTCACATAGGCCAGCCAAAGTAAGTTCCATTTGTTGTTTGAGCCTTTGCACGCCCCTTCCACTAAACACTGGTACTGGTTGCATAAATCAATGGTGGGAGCACAACTCCCACTGAGGAAAAAATGCACTTCCTAAAAAATGGAGAGGAGTAGGAAGAGGAAGAGGAAATGGAGAAGGTTGATATGGTTCAGCAATTGAAGCACTATCAGTGAGGTTGAGCAACTTGTTGTACACATATAGTGTCCAGCCCCAGGAACAGTGGCACCAAAGCTGCCCCCAACCAGCTGATCAGCTATAGCAACACAAGGGACAACAAGAAGCAAGTGAAATCATCATCCACATAAACTATACTACAAAATGGTGAGTCCTCATTGCCCCAAGTTCTCACACACACACACACACATGGGGATGACTAGACATTGCCAAATCATGACCAAGTCCTGTATCTTTTGCTCTTTTTCCCTGGTGACTCTATACTTTTGGGCCACAACGTATTTGCTATTAATAGTTATAGTAGTAGTATCATCATATTTATCATTAAGATTTGGTGCACACAGACTCTCAACCTATGTACAATAATGAGAGGAAAGGATGACTACCTTGACAGAGGAGACATAATGTGGTTTTTGCATGAATCAAACTTGGGCAATGACATACACTATCAGCTAACTAATGCAAAGGAAACTACCATCACAAATTCATTTTTGTGACCTGAACAACCTGCTGATCAGTTCAATATTAAAAGACCTCTCCAAAACACAACAATTGGCCTATCTATATTATATTTAAAAAGTCCAGTAAAGAAAATCATAACCCAGAATTAGGCCCAATAACTATACAAATAAAAAAACAAATAATTTAATATGAACCAAATCCAAGAGAGGACATGGTGAGCTTAAACACAACTCCCAAATGGGAGGAGTGAGATGGTTATCCTTCTTCTTGTCTCTTGGGACATATACAGGCCAATCTGTTTTATTTTATTTTTCTTCTTCTTCTTGGTACCCTATTCCAGGCCAGACAGCACCTTTCATCATTCCTCCCACACCACACACGCTTGATACATTCGCTCCTATGAAGTAATAATTACAAAGGTCATCATCACTTTATATGGGCTACCATATAATACATATTACATACATAATAGACAAATAGCCTAGATTGCTATTACTTATACCCTTTTTTCTGCTGTTGAAAGGGCAGCTCTGCCCTGTATTCAACCAGGGCATTAACACTTCATTAACATACACGTCTACAACAGGACTCAAAATTTGCACAGCTATGCATATGGCTTCAGTTTTATGACCAGAATACATTCAAAACTATATTGAGTTCTGTCCTTTATGCAAGTGTGGGCTTCTTGATGGTTATGCCAAGGTCCCAGCCTCAGGCCTATATGACACCAAGAGTGTGTGTGAAGGGAATCTGAACCCTACACTTAACTGTTATAACGGCACATCACGGCCAATCTTCCAAGGATTTGCGCTATATCTATAATGTGGTATATCACTACTTCTGTTGCTGGTGGTTCAGCTCTAATGCTTGAAGCTTCTTCCATAATTCGTCTCGTTCTCGTTCACGTTTCTTCTCCCTGAAAAGGTTACAAATATTCTCAGTTACTGTATGTGCTACTTTCTCCCCCCTTTTTCTCTTATATATGGCCTTCCCAATGAGAAAAGTTTCTCAAGTATGTAGAGTTTATCTAATTCTACATAACTAAGCCTTGTAGGTCAGTACCACTCATGTTGTGTCCTGCAACACTGTAAATGGTGCTAAAGGCTCTGTACAACATCCTTTCAGCCTCAGTTCTCTTTCATTCACCCTTGTACTTTTCATCTGTTCTCTTCGGCCTCTTCTCACCTACCAGTCTAACTGGGGTGAGTGCCCTGTGAAGATAACAAATGACTCAGTCACCTCTTCAAAACTGATTTAATGGTTACGGAACATCTGGAATCAGTCTCTTTAACATATCAATCTTCCTCCTCGAGGAAACTTTATGATCTTCACAGACCATGCTAATTCCAAGACAGATGCACCTTCCAGTGTTAGAAGAACAGAGCGGGTGAAAATCTATCATTTGTTCATACGCGGAACAAACCTTCAGTCTTAACATTAGGATAAATCTTCTGGTGCCAGCTGGATGATTTTGTACAACTTTAGAGACAATGTTACCACTGGTGACAGTGTCTATGATATTGCTAGCATTTCTCAAAAAGATACACTGCATATGTTGGCACTTACTTAATCCCAAGAAAAAAATTTTATTTTCAATACTGCAAATTGTTTAAAGCTTCCTGATAGCTCATTGCAAGTTTGCCCTACTGCTTGCATACAGAGTTAAACTTACTTTTCTTATAACTGTTACAATTTCAAAGGGTAGGTTTTAACATGAGAACTCATACTGACGGGCAGTAAGGGAGCAGCAACAGATTAAGGAAATTGGAATGAGACAGTTAAACAACTGGAAAAGAAAAGTGATGCATTAATAAACATAGGCAAACATTTTCACGCGAGTATAAAGACAAATGTTTTTCTATGCAGCGCAGACATGGTTGATAACAAATGAAAACTGATGAGATTGAGACAAACGGCTACATTGCACAGCTGGAGTTTAGAGGTAATCTTTCATCACAAATGAGGAAATACCTGAGAGAAGAGGGGTTGAGAGCTTGAGAAGGCTTACAAATGTTATAATGTTGTGAGAGAGAGAGAGAGAGAGAGAGAGAGAGAGAGAGAGAGAGAGAGAGAGAGAGAGAGAGAGAGAGAGAGAGAGAGAGAGAGAGAGAGTATAGTTGCAAACTGGGAAAATGTGTTTGCATAGGCTCCCAAATCTTGAAGACTAGGCACAAAACAAGGGCTTGGACAAAATGGGATTTCGGTCAAAAAGTGTGAAAGATTGAAGAGAAAGGAAAGAACTCCTTTAATGAATATCCCAAATTTTAGTCAGAGAAAGGAAAGAACTTCTCCTTTAATGAATATCCCAAATTTTAGTAAAAATTTTAATAGTTAAGCTCTTCTAAATGGACAGTTCTTTAATTTGGATGAATTTATTTCTGAACACTAATAAAGTCTCCTTGGGACTTACCTTTGAGAACTATCAGGCAACTGATGGCCAGGACACAAAAGATGCATACTTTCTACAAACAAGATGCTATGGTAACAACAGCCAGATAAAGGACAGAGAAATGGGTGAAGAATTACACAAAACAAGTAAATGGATAAGATAACAAATGAATACAAAAACTGATGGCCAGAGTTTAAATAAAGATTCATCACTTAAGATACTGAAATAAAACTGAAGTAGGCAGGTAAGGGTTTATCCCCAGTGTGTAAGAGAAGTGAGTGAAAGCAGGCAATTCAAGCTACATCCCAATTCTAGTGTGTCATAACACATCTGAAATCACATATATTTTCTTTCTGAATCTAACAAGAAATCCCTTTCTTGATGTACTGGAAGTATAATATGTTCTAGTAGGGTAACCAGTTTGAGACTTTTTAATGTATAGAATAACAAAAACGAAACCTGACAGTATAAATTAACGTTAAAACTTACCGTTGCCTCTCCGCTTTATATGAAGCCGTGAGTTCATCAAATAACTTGCTGTTCATTTCCATAAATGTTTTGAGCACATTATAGACTAGCGCAACAATTGTCTGATTCCAATGTTCCTGGAAAACGAACCAACAATTCAGTCTTTCATAAGTTAAAACAATAAAAAATTACAAATGTTAGTGCTATACATTAAATGTATGGATGTTGGCCTGAGAATATTATATTTCTTGTCCACCAGTAGTTTAAAGTACAACAATGTGCAGTTTTAATAAAAAAAAAATACTGTATATATTCCTGGTACAGAATTTAAAAGGAAACATTTCAATGACAAAACAGCCCTAAACTCCACTGTTACCCTTCAATAATATCAATTTATTAATAAAAACCTTCCAAACAGTTACAATTCAATTACTTTATTTTCTCCTGTTTTTACTTTCACAATCAATAACAAAGAATAACAAAGCAGAATAGAACAATATATTTAATTCACTCAGATATTAGCAAAATGGGCAAAGCTAACAAAAATGTTACGAGGACCATGGACGTAGGCTTAAGTAATGGTCAAAGCATTCACAAGCTCACTTTTGCCAATTACATGATGGATTAGCAAGGCCTTACTATAAATACACATGTACACTTTGCACTATGTATAACAAAGATTTGAGAGGTTTAGCTAGATTTCTGCCCATCATTTACAGTCCACTTTTGTAAAGCTTTATAGGAATAACTGATTTGGCACAATTATGAGAAACCCAAAATACCCTTGAATGTCATGAACTAGAACAATATTTTCCATGTAACATATTTAATCTTTAACACAAAAATTAATCATCACACACACACACACCCAATACTTATGATTAGACTACATTTGTGGATCTCACAAATGTAGGATAGGTTTAAGTGCAGGCATACCTCCCACGTCAGTAACTGTCTCCAAACCATGCGAATTAAGTCAAAATGTAACTTAACTATATTTAATCACCTTACAAACAACCTACACCCCCAATACACACCCAAGAATGTCATTAATAGTGCTATCACAGAAATACAAAAAAGCTGTTGACACTTCAACTTTTTCACAGCCTTTTTATTTAAGTATACATTCTCCTTAATACTAATATAAACAATACCTAAAACTAAAGTATTCCCCAAACAATGATCCTAAATACCTATAGACAAGCAATAATTACTCTGACAATGTTGTTGGCAAAAGTAAACTGGCGTAAACCAACACACAAAGTGGCTATCATTTCTCTCATTATTAAGAAAAACTCCTGTAAAGATGAAAATGATGGAATTTGAAATCATGTATGACTACAATAGCTTTGTTTCAATTGTAAATGTTTGAAATAAATTTTTTTCACGCTAACTTAATATTAAATAAAAATTTTATATAGTCTTTATTTCATTAGCAATAATTTAAAAAATATCTGTGATTACTATATAATTGGAATGGAATGGAATATAGAGTTTAGGTGAAAGGCCAAGCGCTGGAAGGAAAATTGAGAGTAAAAGGTTACAAAGGTGGAACAGGAGGAAAACCTCACATTTGCGCTATGAAATAATTGTTAGGAGACAGTGGACAGCAAGCTGGAAGATTGACAGAATGAATGAAAGTACAGTAAAAGGAACGAAAGGGGTTGCAGCTAAGGGTCGAAGGGGTGCTGCAAAGAACCTTTAGTAATGTCTACAGTGCACCCTGTGAGGCGCACTGACAGCACTACCCCCATATGGAGTTACTATATAATTGAGATGTAATGTTGTCAAGTCTGTGAGGTGCAATTTTACTTTCTATTTTGAATGACAAGACTGGTAAAAATATAATGACAGTTTAACTAAGATACCTTAACTGTTACAAGGAAGTGCCAGGTAATGGCTTCAGTCTTCCTTAGGAAAAAAAAAAAAAAAAAAATTGAATATAAAGGTAAAAAGATAGAAAGAGTAAAATTTACACTCACAATTCTGAAATTATTTTTGAACGTACACGAGTTCCTTTAAACACAATTAATTCAGCATTGCACTTACTTTACTTATTCTGTACAGTGCCGGGAACATAATAGGTAAAATAACATTAGAATTTTCTTCTATGAGGCTCATGATGTACTCATTATTCCAGAAATATAACGCTCTCTCTGCAACCTGTAAAACACAAAATACCATCAGGCCTACACAGTCGATTATGAAAACACTTTACTTAGCACACTTATATAAATGTTGGCATGATTTCAATAATGTTATTCATACACATTACTTACCAGAAGCACCTGGAGACAAATTTTCAGTGGGTTCCTACCTGGAAATGAGGACTGGAAACACATTTTGCTATTTGCTTAAATAAGGGCTCCTGAATTTTCACGAATTGCGAAGGCTCTATAACATCAAGAATTTCTTCTATTTCTCCTAAAAACATAACCTGAAATCAAAGACAAGCATTAATACTATGCCTCAATTTCCCTCCTGGATATAAACTTCCAAGTGTTCACCATCAATCATGAACCACACATACTGGTAAAAATATAAAATTGCTATCTGAAAGTAACAGTTTTGCCTGTCTAATAGCAAATTTTTCTAATAAAAAATCTAAAAAAAAAATAGGCAAAAATTCCTAAAAAAAAAAAATATATATATTGTTTACAGGAAATGTCTACTTAAAATGAAATACAGTCTGTGGCTAGAAAACTGACCAGTCATCCAAACATTACTTGTTAAAAAATTTTTTTTGCATAAGCAACATATCACTGGAGCAACACTGAAATATGGGTGACACTAAAACAACAAAAACCTGCAGACCCACACACACTGCCATACATGCAATTATCAAGAAAAAATAACGTTCTGTTTGACTCATCCCTCCTGGAAAAGGGTTAAATGTCTAGCAATATTGAAGCAACAAATTCAAATTCAGTACCCCTTTATGACACTGGTATCATGACACACACAAACTTCTGCGAAAAACCTGTGCAACCTTGAACCTAACCATGTGACCTATGAACTAAAACCATATTATCTAAAAACTAAAATACTTCCAAATCTTTGAACAAAACTGGAAGTTTAAGAGAGAATAAAGAAAAAAGCAGCATGAAGGATATTCTTCTTATAAATACATAACTTTAAAATTTTACCCGCCAAGTACAAGATGCAAAACACAGCAAATAAAACATATCCCCTAAACATAGGACATGGTTCATAAGGATGATTTTGAAGTCAAAATCATTTTACAAAATAAAAATGGTTTATGAGCAGTAATTATTGAAAAAGCAAGTTAGGGAAATTAATACCCATACATTTTGGTAAAAAGGGAGACCTATTTTCTCCTCGATATTTCACCAGTCAATATACAAGTGGAAAAAAAAAAGTTACTTCAAAGCTCTCATTAATTGTCATTGGGGATATCAAAAAGACAAAAGCCATTGAAAACTAGCGATATCTACTAATAGCGGCCAACCAAGTGAAAGAAATAATCTAATAATAGCAGCTCAATAAAAGATGTTGTTCCATTGTTTTCTACATTATTACCACAAAATCACGGCCAATTTACTAGAACAAATACATTTCCTAAAACAAGATCAAGTAATACAGTCCTGGGTGTATGAAAATCTTATCTCACTTTCTTCATACAGACTCATTATTCCCAACTGCAAAAAAAGTGAATATGACTTGCCTCTTTCTGACTACAGGTTTTGGGCCAGAACTTGAGTAGGCCCTTGATCACAGGCTCAGTGAGTGTGGGGTCTTTTTCTAAGAACTGTACCACACAATAGGCCAGCTGTGCATGGTACAGACTTAAACACTTGACTTTGTGCAGTGGTATCAGCACCTTAATTAAAAATTGTTTATGCTCAGCCTTGAGTGGCAGAGCAAACCCATTGATTATACTGAAAAAGAAAAGAGTATTAAAAACCAGGAATACAAGAACTGAAATTCTCTGCGCTGTTAGAATTCTGATATTTCTATTCATGCCAACCAAACATCATTTCAGCAACTAAAGAGGACCACCATATCTTAGCCTGAGCTAATCTAACCTCACATGACAGCTGAAATGATTTGCAAATTTCAAAGAACAGTTATTTTTAAATTTTTTACCTAAAACTGCTTAATTTAAGTGAGTAAACTATCACTTAGAAGAATATTTTTCTTCATAATCACTGCTATCCCTAAGCAAAGGAGCTGGTTGCTTTACTGCATTTCTTCAATTACCTCTATCAACATCCTCCTCCTCTATGAAACCCTTCTCCAAATCATCCTTCACTTTATCACACCATCTAATTATCTGCCTCCCTCTTGACCTTCTATCCCTAACAGGTTCCATCCAATGCCTTTTCACTCCTTCGACCTCACTCACCCTTACCAGATGCCCATACCATCTCAATCTCAACTCCATCATATAAGTAATCTTTACCACCACATCACTAGTCTTCATTTTCCAGCCTCTACTGCAGCCAGCTCTCCCAAAAACCCTCAGCATCCTCATTCTGTTCACCCCAACTTCTGCTCCTCCTTCCTTAATGCCCATGTTTCTGAACCTAACATCACCTCTGGTCTGATTACAGTATAATACATCTTTGTTTTCAGTTTCTTTGGCATTTTTTTCTCATCCAAACTGCTGCCACCTCCTCCATTTCCTCCAGTCTGCTTTTATCCTACTTCCAACCTTAGCTTCACACCCTCCACCATGGCTTAAAGTGGGTCCCAAGTACAAGAAGACCCACTAATCACTGCAAAGTGCCTACCAATATAAAAACCAAGAGCATGACAGAGAGAATACATACATAATCTAGGGATATATTAGGCTGTTACTCGTTTCTCTTTATTATTACCACTTGATTATTCAAATCAGATATCTAGCATAATTAATGCAAACATGGTAAAGATTTGACTGATATTGGAACATTCATACCAACTTCTCTTGGACCCAATACTGTGTTTACAAAATTCCCCACCTCCAAAAGTTTTTTGACATTTCAAGAATACATAGGGATTCCAAGAATGGTGCCCCCACTAAAACATTTTAAATCAATGACTGACATAAAATATTCAACCTAATAAAAAATAGTCTTCATAAAAGTTTCAGATTTTAAATTGTTTCTTCAAAACCTGTCATTGAAACTAAGTTCCTGATAACAAAAATCAGTCAGGATGAAATTTTAAAAACTTGAGTCAAATTATCATGACCAAATGTACATAATAATTGGTCATAAATTTAGAGATATGATCAAATCTATGGATCAGTCAGTTTCTAAGTTAAATCTATTCACAATACAACACAATGGCCAATAATGGCTAACTGAAACTCCAACTGAGCATCCCAGTAAAAAATTAAATTCCAATTACAGTACATACTCAAAGTAGGTATGCAACTTACAGGTGAGGTATGTCAAAAAATATGTAATAAAGTATTCATTCAACTCTGAATAATTCAAGTAATGGACACTAACAGAAATACAGTGCACAACTAAAATCCTAACACAAAATATATGTCAAAATAAAACTCATCTTCGGTGGGAATAGTCAATGGAAATATGCCTTAGACTTACCTTCCCAAAATTTCTAATAATTCCCCTACACCATTGAAGTGTTCCGTTTCATACACAAATCTGGAAAGTACAAAAAAATATATATAATGTACTTAAAATCTTCCCCACCTAGAACAAAATCATATGCAGACAACTTTCATAGATCAGATACACTGTACAGTAAAAGTGCTTATCATTAATTCCTTAATACAATTTCTCAATGTCTACAGACAATGGAACTGGTTCATTTCCAGTTTTTCAAATAACTAAATTAGAAGTTCAGGAGGTGAAGATGCAACAAACAAAAAATGACTTTGTCAGCTATATCAGAAGCTCACTTCAGATTTTTCAAAGGATGGATAAAATCCTATTCACTGTCATGCTAAATCAATGTTCATAGAGTTGATGAATTGCATATAGAATTTAGGTCAAAGGCCAAGCACTGGGACCTATGAGGTCATTCAGCACTGAAACGGAAATTGACAATAAATGGTTTGAAAGGTGTAACAGGAGGAAAGCCTTGCAGTTGCACTATGAATCAACTGTTGAGAGAGAGGGTGGAAAGTAAGGTGGAAGAAAGAGAATATGAAAGGAGGTGCAGTAAAAGAAATTAAAGGGGTTGCAGCTAGGGGCCGAAGGCACGCTGCAAAGAACCTTAAGTAATGCCTATAGTGCACCGCACTGACAGTACTACCACCCTACGGGGATGTTCTTATAGTAAACAGGAATTCTCCAGTTGTGTTAAGATAACATTAATTAGGGATAAGGGTTCGTGTCACAAAGAGGAAGAGGATGAATAATAGTACCACTTGATCTGTGACGCAGATCTGCAACAACGACACAACCTGATGAGAATTATCCTTGTATCTGTGCCATATGCATAGATAAAATCACGTGAAAGATCCACATATCTGCACCACATCCACAGATAAAATCACATGAAAGAAACCTGCCAAGGTCAAAAGCTTGCTCTAATTATAACAGAGAGCTCTCACGGTTAAATTTGACAGCAGGAGGAGGAGGAGGAGGAGGGATGCCTACATGGAGAAGGCAGGGAGTCAAGCCTAGAAGATCAGCTCCAGATGTAAAATAACCTCTTGAGGCGAGGGTTGGGTGGGGATACCCAACACCCTAAGGGTTGTCACAAATGCTGCTGCAGCTACCACTTAAAAAAGAGAATGTGCTAAAATCCTGAGCTTGCCAGAGAAAGTCAAGTCACAACTGCAGTAATTAAAGACCCTTGAAAAGGATTGGAGGAATGGACAATATATGAGACTAGCAGACACAGCTGAAGATCTCTCCAAAAGAAATTATCTGAGAGAGTATGCAAACCCTCTGTGGTGTACATCAGTCCCAAAAAAACAAGTTAAAGTTGGCTGGAAAGAGGCATGACACAAATAAGGTGAGCAAGAGCTACGTGGGCCCTTGAAGGAGGTCGAGTAGTTGACCCAGACAGTGGAGAATCAGATCTATGAATCTGACATATTCAAAACAGATTTACTTCACTATTATCCCTCTCATTCACAAAACCTTTACTAGTCCTGTCTGTCTGAGCTCAGTGCTGTAATTAGCAATATTTCACTTTGCTCTATCTGAAATTACTCTTTGACTATGACCCTACTTCTGGTAGTATGTAAAAGTAGAATACTTGGAATTTCTTGTGGCATGTTCACAACGACCGTTAAGAAAAAACAAAAAGTCAAAATGATGAGTTGACAATCACAGATAATAACACTCCAAAGTGTCATAATTAACTCCAGGGTGGACTGAAGATGACTGGTGAGCAAGTCCTGACTAACCTAAAAAGTAAGGTACATTAGCTAAATGAAGAGAAAAGGTCCTTCTCTTTTGAATATCTTTGTCTAAGAGAATTTTGAGACAAATTTTCCATTACGTATACAGGCAGTCCCCGGTTATCGGCGGGGATTCTGTTCTGAGGGTGTGACGATCACCGAAAATCGCCACTAACCGAAAATTGGCGATTTTCTTCGCTTTTTTGTCGATTTTTGGGGCTTATCAGTGCCAATACCCAATTATCGGCACCGATAAGCGGAAGTTGGTGATTTTCGGTGCCGGAAATTGCCGATTTTCGCCGCTAGACAAGCACTGCAAAGCCGGATCGCCATTAACCGGGGGCTGCTTGTATCTGCAAATTTTGTATAACAAAAGTATTTTACTTCCTGATTTTGTTGCATAACAGAACCTGATTCTGTTGCATTACAGAGCCAGAAGCTTCAATTCTCCTCCTCCTCATATTAGTGAGGGTTCTAAGCCACTGTAACCAATACCACACATTATAACACTGATATAATTTCCCAAATAGCAAAAGTGTAAAAAGAAAATCTTACCTAAGGAAAATATTGTTTATCTGTTTTCTGATAAATGCTCTAAGTCCCAAGAATTTTCCATATATCCTGTGCAGAACAGTTTTCAGGAAATCTCTTTCCCTTGGATCTTCACTGTCAAACAATTCCAATAGCTGAAAATGGAAGAGTAAGTTAGTTACGGAGTTTTAGAAATAGAAAATGGAGCAGTAATTAAGTTGAGGAATTTTAGAAATACTAAATATTTACTTAATCAAAATAATTTAAAACACTTTAATCATCTTGAACCTTCTAAACTGTCACAAGCATCAGTTCTTTATGCACTACCAGAGCAGCAAGGTACAATTCTTGGCTCTCTAAGGAGTGACATTGTAACCAGGTATGACTACATATCTTAATTTCAAAAAAATTTCTTCATAAAAGTTTTTGAAAAATGAAAACCATTATATATACAAAGCTCACAACTTTGTTATCTTTGAAGGACAGACCGACTCTAAGATTTTTTCATTAAAATGCACTCATGATTTCAGAGAGGTATACAGTAATAACCAAAGAGTGGGAATGAATAAAATCCCTTGCCTGCTTCTAGTTGGTTTACTTTCCCAGGCAAAAATTAGTTTGCATACAGTCAGTGGGGAGGAAAAGGAGGGACCTACTTCTAAGACAATGGTATATTCAATGCAATGTTAGCTTTCTAAAATACTATTATATTACATGAAATACTTAACAACCCTTCCTTTGAAGAGCCAATGTCTAAATTTATGAATATGAATATGGATCTTTGGATATGAACCAAAGAAGCGGCCATTATGACGGAAGGGTAACTGCATGCACGCGAATCTATTTGCTCATAGTAGTCCATGCTATTCTTTCCTTCTACTGTCCTTCAATTTGTCTTATGTGTGTGTAAGAGGCTGGCAAAACAAGCCATACTCAGCCAAACATGAGAAAAATAAGAAAATCCAAGTTCAGTAAGAAGTGGAAACTGAAAGAATGCATAAATGCTATAGCAAGTACAAAACCAACAAAAATACATAGATCATATAAGTTATGAGAAGTTTAAAAAGAAATGGGGTTCGAACTGCAAATTGTTATTACTTGGGACTCAAGCAAAAACGTTTGAGGCATTGTTATCAACTAAATATGATCTTGACCTAAGCAATTCTTTGATGAGTTCCCTTTTAAGAGACCACATAATAGGCTCTAGTTAGGCAACTGTTAGTTTACTCCAATAAAAGCATGAAAATCTTACAATCTCCCTAGTTTAACAATGTAATATAACATTTCCAAGTCTACTACTACTTACTTGTAAAACAAATTTCTGATCTATTACTCTCTTGCCAATGGCTGGCTGGAAGTCTGGACTTTCTAAGAAGCGGAGGAAGAACTCGTACACCAGCTGTAGGTGTGGCCACGAAGCCTCTAACGTTGGATCATCTTCCTCAGGGTCAAAGTCAGGGTTGTCCGAAGGAGGAAGTGTACGAAACAAATTACAAGCAATCTAGAAGAAAGAAAATTAACCATGAAAAAAGGCAAAGTTAAATAAAATAAAGATGATAGCCTATATTTTATATACCTTCAATCAACAATAAATCTGGTGGTCACACAGTATTGACCTAAAATTGCAGAACCAATTTATCAATAACAGACTCTAGCTCGCCCCTAATGAATATTCATACATAAAAGGATGATAGTTTGTACTCTAATAACAATCATGAGGTATATAATCAAATGCAATTTTTATGGTTCTCAATTGCATTGCAAAGCTCACATTGGCCTTTATGAAAACACAATCATTGGATGATCATGCATCTGAGAAACTACCATTATAAACTATTTTTTCTCCTGTTCCTTTTGAAATCCCACTGTTTGAGCAAACATCATCAAAGTCATATCTTACAAAATGTATCAAAATGTATTTACAGGTCACAGACAATCTATAGAAAGTGAGCTTCACATTAAACTACCACAAAATCCTAAAAAAAGGGTAATTGTAAAATAACAAAAGGCATCTGATAAGAGGAACGACGCAATTGCAAAATTGCTGGGGCAGATACACCAGAATAAAACCAATACTTTAAATAAGTCGAGCATTTTCATTCCATGGTGGAAAAAACTACTGCAATAATCCTTCCATCACTTGAATTGTTTGTGACTACAACTTCAGCGCAGTTAAATGTTATACCTTTTTGTACAAACAGGTGTAGCACTCAACTGAAAGTGTGCCCAGTGTGGAGCAAAGCTCAAACTGTATGGTTGGGAGTGGAGAGAAAGAAAAAAAAAAAAAAAACCTCTGCCCAGCCAGGTAAATTTACCCACACACTGCATGTACACCGACTGGCTCAATGAGAATGTTGTGTGCTGCTTGGCTTATTGGTCAGAAGGGGGAGGGGGTAGAAAGGGGCGAGATATTTTTCAATCGGTATTCTATGGTGAATTGTATGCTATATATGGTACAGTACATAACGTATGCAATACACTTGATGTTTTGTACTGTACTGTACATAAAGAATAATACTCGTTGGAAATGTAAATAACAGGGGATTCTAGTCAAGATGTAACATTCAACACTGCTGGTAATATAGTTTACTCTTGATACATCTGCACATACACAGCAACCATTAATGCATATACACATACATAACACACAACACAATACCTTTGGATAACTTCATCATTAATACAATATCTGGGCAGTACTATATTGAAGTTCTTAAATGAGACTTGTTAAATTATCATATTTTTCTTATTTTGTGCATATTATTCACTTACATTAAGAGACACCATGAAAAATGCTTATCTCTGTTTTGTAAAATTTTTGGGTTGAAGTTTTCTTAAGCTGCCCAATGTTATACTAGGATTTTACATTCTCATAGGCTAGCCAAAATCTGACTAGGGTTTTGGGGTAGCCTAGACATTGCAGTGCATAGGTTAATACAGTCATACTGTATTTGCACTCCCTTGGACTTATTGATGTGAATAATGACACGAAAGTTTTACTGGGTGGGAGGACTAATATTGGCTGCTCCTGATCCTCATCTCATTTGGCACTGTTTTGAGGTGCCACACCCCTGCGACACTGATTCTCATGCTCTCACAGATATGCTAGCAATCGGAACATTCAGGCCTTTTCCTTTATGAAGTATGTGTTGTTACAGCCAGGCCTCCAGACTTTCAATCTTGCATTCTTTTATATTTAGCACATCACAATTCATTAAAACAAATCAGTCAAGGTAAAGAAATAACATTCCTACCAATATCTACTCCAATTATCAATTTATTGCTTTACCTTCCACTACTGCTAAACCATTTAAAACATTCTCTGACATATTTAATACCTGTTTACTTGGAATATAGAAAATAGGCCAGAGGCCAAGCACTGGGACCTATGAGGTCATTCAGTGCTGAAAGGGAAATACTCAGAAAGGTTTGAAAGGTGTAAGCAGAGGAAAACCTCACAGTTGCACTAAGAAACAATTATTTGAGAGGGTGGAGAGTCAGATGGAAAAAAGGGAATATGAACGGAGGTCCAGTAAAAAGGGTGAAAGAGGTTGTAGCTAAGGGGTCGAAGGGACGCTGCAAAGAACCTTAAGAAATGCCTACAGTGCACCAACTGAGAGCACTACCCCCCTACCTGGAATACCTGTTTAAAATTAATATGTATTTACATCTACGTTAACTCATAGGTTGCGAGCAACTACTTAAGCTTTCCCAACTTGAAAACATTCTCTAAACAGGGTTCTTCTAGTGGGAATCGACGGCTCACTCATTTTACTTCCTGGATAACTAGCAATGATGGGGAACTCTGGTACTTTTTGAAAAATGCTTGTTCCAAAAATTGCATAAAGTTTGGAGTCCCAGATACGCATATGTCTCTGTTGTTATAAGACCAGTAGCACTGATGATGATGATGGCAATATTAAGTACTCATACAATTAATTAAAAAATTCTGTTTAACGTCCTCTATACAGTATGGTTTTGTGGTCATACTCAGCTTTTCATTCTTTTTATGCTCATATCATAAATGCTAAACTAACCTAGCCACATGAGAGAGAGAGAGAGAGAGAGAGAGAGAGAGAGAGAGAGAGAGAGAGAGAGAGAGAGAGAGAGAGAGAGAGAGAGATAATCCAGCCCAGCTCTGTGCCTGTTTCAAGCCCAAATAAATATGGAGGGTTCGAGTCAAGAAGGGCATCTGTCTATAGAACATCTGCCAAAACCAATTACGAAACGAACTATTCAAGATAGATATGGCTGCAGGAGGCTCGCACAAAAATAGACAAAAAGAGGACAAAAGACAGAAAGATGGAAATGTCTCACTGACAACTGTGACCCCAACTACGGATTAAGCAGAGAGGAAGAAAAAGAAGAGTAAATGCTCAATTCTCATTCTAGCTAAAAGATGAGCTTCCAAATATGTCTTCTGGGATAAGAACCAAAAACCATCTGCTAAAACCACACTGCAACCTGACTCATTTCTACCTTATTTTGCATCTGTTGACATACAAATATTAATATCGTTTATGAAAATCTAATAATTGAATCCTGTATTTTAATAGTTTAACTTTCTGTGTATTTTGTGAAATAAACTAAATTCATGCTAGTACTTTTGTTATTTTCTTTTGAAAGCACTCCTTCCCACAATTATATTTTTTATCTAAATGTAGAGTAGGATAAATTACTAGCAGAAAATAAAATGTAAATAAGCTTGCTGAATTGCATCTGAGAACTCCTGCACTCATTATCTCATTACGACAGAATCTAACAATAACATACCATTCGGATAATCTCCGGGTAGACTGGTTCAGTAAGGACTCCACGACCAGCTGTTATATAATCGACAAGTTCATTGAGAGTGCTACGTTTCATCTCCTTTCCCTTCAAGTCGGCCACAGGGTCAAGGAAATCGAAGCCGACACAGCATTGTCGGAGCTTCCGAAGGAAGAGATCTTCTTGCTCTGACCCTGGTACATCTGAAATCATCGAGGTAGTTGTGTGAGTTAAAATGATGGTTTTACATTTAACATGCAAAGCTTTACATATTTGTTTCGGAGGAACTTCTACCACTAGGAGGCAGAAACGTACCTCCTACACAAGAGATATTTACAGAACACCGAATCCATATGCGAAGCACCCTGTATCTCATACTTACAGAATCTATTTTTTTTTTTTTACTCTAAATCAAAATGTGTAATTAATACAAACATGAGAACTCAGTTACTATCACCATAAATAATAAATACTGGTCTGACCCAAACAATTGCGTCAATATTCTTACATTCTTAAGGTTGTTTCAAAGATTTGTTTTTATCCATTCATATATACACTGCACATGTAAATAACTATGCACATGCGCATATATATACACACCTACAAGATACATGTACAGAAAATGTTTTCATCAATTTACTGTATCATTCAAAAGAGGAACCCTATTCATATGGAACAAGTCCACAGGTCCACTGATTTGAAATTCAAGCTGCCAAAGAATACGGTGTTCGAAGTAACAGAAAGCAAAGGGAAATAAAATATATAAGGGATTTTATAAAACTAATACAGATACCTCTCAAAAATCTCTATAACTTGCAAACTGGCAGAATTTTGCTATGGCATACACTTTGATTGGTCATCTACTGTTGACTGAATTTATGCCAACCACCCTGATTTAATTCTGTCACTTGTAATGAGGATGAAGATGTTTTGTAATGAGCACTAACAACAGTACAGCATATTCATGGTCATCTCTCAGCACTGTTTTGAAAACAGGATACTGATATTCAAATAAGACCAATGCTGTAAAGACCATCCCATGATATACTGAGGCATTCCTTTTACACAGTTCTTTCCTTTACCCAAAAGGTTCCTTCTGGCTGACGTTTTGCTACAGACGCTACTTTTCCTGGGGTTCTTGTATACCAGATAAAACCATTTTTCACACACAGACTTTAACTATTTTTCATACACAGACTTTCTGATTTGCCGCACTTTACATACTGTTCATTTTTATCCACTTTTGATAGGATTAAGTGAAGTCAAGAGATATATTAGTTGCATTACCCAAAGCTATTTCTTAACAGTAGCTTCAATACACTTCACTCTAAAAAAAAAACCTTAACAGAAATACCACTCAATTACTAAGGGTACTCTATAACAATATCCTCTATAATAGAATTAGCTCCAACAAGTCTGGAAAAGCAGGTGGAACAGTAACGTAAAAAATATATTCCTTATATCTGAAACTATCTTTAAGGTAGGCATCAATCCAACTTCAGGGGTGGCTTGAGTAATGTCAGAATCTTTTCAAGTAGCTTATTTCTCTATTTTCGAAAATTATGTCTTCTCCAGAATTCGCATAGATACTTAACCGAAAACTAAGGTTAACTTTAAGTTGCGGGCCACAGGTCTTCAGCATGGTTAGGGAATAATCATTTAAGCTATTTGAGTCTTTCAACATTTGACATTCCTCAGGAATATACTGTAATTGACAAAAGCGACACATTACTGTACTATATTATTTATTTTTTTATTACTTTTTGCAAATGAACACCAGTTGATAGTACACACACACCTATGGTATTTAAGGGCACTACACCTACACTTCCGACAGTTACACCTCAGCTGATTGGGGTATCTTTGCCATTTCCTGTGACAGTTGGGTCATCTTAGATACAACATTTCACTTGCTTTATGTCGGGTGATAACCATGAAAAAAGTTTACATATACCTTGGGCTGCGTTATATATCTTGGAGAGCTCCACTACTAAACATACAATATACACAAAAGTACATTCAACTTTTTTTCTCTCTCTCTCTCTCTCTCTCTCTCTCTCTCTCTTTATAGCTTTAATATTTTCAAGGGTACTTTTGTAGAGACATATGCTATTTGTTACTGAACTGGTTCATGGCCTTTTAGTGTGTTCCATGAGAATGAGTGTTTGTTAAATGATGTTAAAACTACACTGACGTAACAAAATGGTGTTCACTGATAAGAAGTTTGTTAACTACGAGGCAAGTTTCATGTCAAAGGGCCATGTTCAATATAAACACTTGACCACCAACTAGTTTTCACATCTCATTAGTGATGACAGACTTCATGGAGCATGTTTCAGAGCAACCCAACATTAAGGGAATTAAAATGTCACCTCTTAGACTAAGTGAAATTGTAAAATTCTCGTATCCTGCACAAGTGTAGTTGATTTGTACAAGTGGAGATAACTCTATGGAATACGCAGCATAGTACAAACTCTTCTCTGTGCAACTTAATACATATGAACATTCATTTCATTTTCAGGCTGCGCCGTCTATGAGTGCAGCTTGAAGATTAATTTCCCTAAAGCTTTACTTTAGCTGACAAAAATAAAGAATTACAATGATTTAGAGCATAATTTGAAATTATGCCATTCTTAATTTAGTTTTAAAAGTATATTATAGGGCAAAGCAATACAGAACTGCCATGTCTACTCATTTCATTTCCTGGAAAAATACTGGAGGAATAATGGTAATATATAAATTTTCATTACAAAATTTATTGTTTGGATACTTACCTACTGTTCAAAATAGCTTGTATCTCTTGGGCTATCGGTGCAGAGATATAAGCTACCTTAACAGAAGTTAAGAATCGTTCCAAATAAATGACTTTGAACAATTATTGTTCACAAACTGGCTTGGATAACTAGGCTAACTAGAAAAACCCGTAGCGGCTACATAATTTCAGCGTGATCATCATTGACGACTGGCCCTTATACCTAAACCTACAAAGATAAACAAGCAACTTTATAATATTTAGCCTCTAAGTAAAACTACTCTTTAAATATGAGGAATGCACCTAATCTTGGCAATCGGCTTGTTCCACTGTACTGTGCAGTATCACCCCAACTTACAGAAACTTTGGGGTAAGGCTTCCTAATATGTAACATCATCTGTTAAGTAAAGACCCTATTTATGGCCTGCACTTGAACATTCTCTAGACAGAGCTAACAGCAATTTCGTGTAGCTCCTAATTTCAACCAACATGTAGTTTATTCTTCAATTTCAATTTAAGAGACTTATTTAAAACAGTGTCACATCAAAAATGGTAGCATAACAAAACATAACCATAATAATGTAGCCAATAAGAGCACAAGTCCATTTGCTTTTGTTAGTGTCTTCCAGTTAAAGGTAAGAGTCATCGCAGATTCAAGTAACTAACATTATTATCAAAATATTCTTCAAATACTATATAAAGAACAAATTTTAGTTAATAGTGTATAACATCCAATGAATGAGGTTAAGCATTTGCATCACATCTGTTAAATTCAATTCTAACATTCAATAATAATGGTTTCTCGCACATTATTAACGAACTCTGGAAACCACAACGAGAATGCAGTTTCTCTTGCATGTCGAGATACTCAAGAGGAAAAGTATTTGACCTACATTACGAGAGAAGCTGATTTGGGGAATCTGACTACTACTGTACTACAGTGAAAAATGCTTTTATGAAATTCACATTCTTTCTAAAATATAAATGTGTGCACAAGATGGAAATGAGGAAACACAGGATTTTGGCAAATTACCCCAACCATTTCTCTCATATCCAATAACATCTCTCACACTTTGATACTTGCCTGTCAGATGGTCATTTGAACTAAAAAATAGTTTCCAATAGTTTCTCAAAGAGCTAAAGAGAGAGTAATTAATCTTTAGACAACTTCTATCAGACTCTCCCCGGACAAATATGCTACATAGTTTCCAATACTGTAGTTTCTTGAAGAGCTAAAGATAGAGTATGTAATTAATCTTTAGAGAACTTCTAACAAGACATCTCACCGGCTGGACGTCTTTTTCCTAAACATGAGGGGCCCCACCAATAGCATAAACAAGCACTAGGGCTTGAGCTGGAAAACAATGAACAAGACATTTTCCTATAAATTATCGTTTAAAACAGCTCGGATTTACGACTACGCATCATCAGTCATTTTTACTACCTGGTCGTACTGCTCCACTTACATATCTTTGGTCGCCTAATCTCATATCTCTGCTGCTTGTATTCACAGTGGTGAGTTCTGATCCTAATTGGTGGTTTTGTTATTTTTGGTACCCATGTGAATTTCCCAAAGCAATTTTTTTTTTTAATCTAAATCCTCTTATCTACCACTCATGTCTTTTGTTCATATACACATTTATTTGATTTCTGGAAGTATGCTACCAAAACTGATTTAATTAGACTGGATTCATACATTTTCTGGAAATAATTAATCTGATAAATATTGATATGCTGATTCTTTTTTTTTATAGTTTCCACGGGTATTTCTATAAATGTTTACTTGAAATAACATTTGACTACGTATTTTTGTACAATGAGAGTAAGATGTGTTTAAATCTCCCTTATACTTTATACTTAAAAAGGCAAAAGCCTAATTGGGTGTTCCTGGTATTCAAGAAACTTTCTACCTACTCTCATTACTTGTTTACTTTAGCATCTATTTGTTGATCTGTCCAACAGTGTGCTCGATTTATATTTTCACTACTGAAGTGCATGGAAATTTCAATTCTACTGAACAGTATACAATACTATATAAGTTACATATCAACTCAAGTTTAAAGGGATCATGCTATGTAACTACAGTACTCTGTACCTAAAGAAATATACTACAGTACATTGCTGTCAAAATACATTTCCCAAAGGTCATTTTAATTTTTTCCATTTCTGTACTGCCTATCATCTCTTAAAATCATTCATATACCAGTACCATTTGTTAGCATGACATCTAAATACGCATGTATAAAATACATCAAGTAACATGATTTATTACAAACACTATGAGGGTTCAGCGTGATACATCACAAACTGTACCTGATTCTGTTCTTTGATGACCAACACATTTAGGTTCCTAGGACCTAGCAATGAGCATATTATAGCATTCAAGTTCCTCATTGGACGGGTCGATATCGTACTCGACTAGCACTCTGCTGGGTTCGACTCTCTGGCCAGCCAATGAAGAATTAGAGGCATTTATTTCCAGTGATAGAAATTCATTTCTCGGTATAATGTGACTTGGATTCCACAATAAGCTGTAGGTCCCATTGCTAGGTAACCAATTGGTTCTTAGCCACGTAAAATAAGTCTAATCCTTTGGGCCAGCCCTAGGAGAGCTGTTAATCAGCTCATGGTCTGGTTAAACCAAGGTAATACTTCCTTATAGCATTCAAAAATTTAGGATAAAATACACCCATGTCTGACTTCACATTAAATTACCAAACTAAATTTCTATTACAGTCTACCCCTGCCCATTCATGGTTCTGATTCACGGACTCGTTGATTCATGGATTTTTCTAAGGAACATATACACACGTTATTTGCAGAAAATTAACCTATTCGCAGTATTTTTCACTGAGAAATATTCACTAATTACTGTATTTTCATATTTTCATGACTAAATGCACTTTTTGTGATAAAACTATTAAAATACTTGGGTATAAGCATTTTCAAAGTTTTTTTTTTGTTTTAACTATCAAAATAGGCAGTTCTAAGCATTTTTAGAGGGGTTTTAAGTATTCGTGGACCTTAGCTGTAAGTGTGTGTGTGTGTGTGTGTGTGTGTGTGTGGGGGGGGGTGTTGTAGTACACATCCCCTGCGAATACCAGGGGTCGACTGTACCTTTATGAAGTGGACTTTTTAATATTCTGTACAGATTACAGTACTAAACAAAATTTTTTTTTAGCTCTACGAAGTGGACTTCTTAATACTTAGTACAATCCACAACAACGTAGATCTTTTAAAATGACATTTCTTGATATGTCACTTCTACCATTCAAGCTGATGCTAACCTATCTTAACTCCTTATCTTCATGAAGTTTTCCAGTTCATGGAACTCTTTAAATGTGGTACTATACATAGATTTCTTTCTTGTATTCACAAGCCCACACCTGTGAACCTTAATTTTATGTGCAGACCTTTCGCTGTAAACCTCCACAAAAAATGTTTTCTTAACATCTTATAAAAAGAGAACTTTTAATGCTGTATTTGAGCACATCTGTCAAGAATACAGAAGCATTTGCATCTTTACATCATAAACCCCCAGGTGAATTTTGGTCAAATGTTTAGTTCACCTTTTAAGTTAGAGGATCTCTTAAGGTAACATTTGAATCACTAGATTCTGCTTCTTATATTGTATATATACTTCTTTTACATTTGAACTTTAACCTCATAACAGTGATGCCCTTCCCAAGTAATGGTCCCAGACTACTTGCATACATTTTTGCCTGGCGTAATACCAGTTAATATACATACAGGTATTTGATAACTCAAATCCTTCCAGGAGAAATGCACAATGATTTCACTTGTTAGGTTATAGTGTAACATGAAAACCTATCACATAACTACTTCTATATATAACTGCACCAAGTCATGTTTCTTGATTCATTGTGTTTGGCTAGAGAAAAAAAGGAACAATGGAGAGAAGGTAGCAAGGAATTTATGGAAAAAGAGCAAAAACAAGGCTAATGAATACCTCAAAACAAACCTAGATAGGATGGCAGTGTATAGTAATTGTGCGATAATATTCTGGGTACCAATTAAGGCGAGCTTAGGCCTACAGCCTGAACTTATGCCATGAAAAATTAATGTATGAATCATGGTATGACATGGCTATTCACACAATTAGGATACAGGTCCAGTATAAAGCTAATATAACACATTATGACCAGGCACAGAGGAAGCCGGCCAGCCTATAAACATGGGGTACATGACATTAAACCCTTCACAGGTCAATTATTTCAACCAATCACCTCAGTTTAAGACTTTTTTATCTTCTGAACAGCGTGGGAATCAATATGTAATTCTGGTTTTATTAATTTTTTATATCAAAATGCATTCCTAAACAAAACTGTCTGGAAAGAAATAAGCTAACACAAGCTAGGTAATGCTATTTTTCATGGTAAACACGTTCCCGCTCCACTGAGGCAAATGAAGATGACAATTGCAATGAAACAATAAAAAAGAACAAATGTAATTTTTTTTTTTTTAACGTTAGTTTAACCAGACCACTGAGTTAATAAATGTAATGGAAAAATATGCATCAGCATAAAAAAAATTTTTATAGCTGAGCAGGTGAATTTCACAAGGTGATCTCCACAACTAACAAATCCAAAACTAGTCAGACTGATTATAGCCTAACAAAATGAGTTTGTACATACAAAAATCTTACTAGTGTATACAGCCTGTAATTATAATGTCTCAAGCTGCCGGTCATGCCTCCACAATTGGCCAGGTTGCATTCACTAAAGACGAATGCTGTTGCATATAAGCAAACACTGTACAGTACTTAGTATATACTGTACAGTATAACGTAAGGGCCTTGAACACTCACTACTCAACTGAACAGTATCTTTTACATGACTAAACAGCTCCTGCTTAAGGTAAAAAAATCATGATACCATAAATGGGAAACTGATGACACTGTAAAAATTCTGGTAACCCAGGCTACTGCTCTCTGACGTAAGAGGTTGCAAATACACTCAATCTTGCTCTATACTGAAACAGGATGCCTAAATAGTTGCATATCAGTCTAAAATTCAGAGCAATAACAACTTATGGTTCTAAAAGTGACAAAGGACAGAAATGGTATGTATTAGTGATAATCTGTGACAAGACTAATCAGCCGGTGCTACTTTGGCTTGTTATCTACGCAACACCTACTCCAAGGTGCTAGTACTAAACATGGCGGAAGCTCCTTGGGACGCTGTGTTTAGTACTAGCCCCTCGGGGATCAAAGTATTATACGTACACCCATTTCTACATTGTGGTCAACAAATTATATTAATAAACGATATCTTTGTGCGGCCGTCTACTTTACAATTATCATACAGCGTTTAGTACTAGCACCTCAGGGTAGGTGATGCGTAGATAACAAGCCAAAGTAGCACCAATCAGCCTACACTTACACTAGCAACCTGTCTTCACAGTCTACAGCAACTAGGTTAAAAGGTGGATAAAAAAGTATTCTCACACTACAAAATGACATTTACATCCAGCAAATTCATTTCCATTATAATGATAATGAAACTTTCTGGTCAATTTTGCAAATCAGCTACCAGTGGCCTGTACTGTATGCATTTATCATTTTAGTACTTATCTCATGCAATGAGAAGCACGATCAGTTAACTAGATGGTGAAAGCAAACTATTTTACAGCAATTCCCAGGACACATTCAAGAGACAGTACAGTACTGTAATGTACTTAGGTTTCCAACTTGGCATTTGGTCACAGGGCTACACTTGTCAACAATGAGAAAACTCTGCAAAAAGACTCTTTACAGAAATGGAGACTGCAAGACATCTTCAGGAAACTGCAAGACATCTTCAGGGGTTCAATCCATTTGTAAACTTCTGATGACCAACTGACATTCTTACGAACTACAACAAAAAGCCTTATGGCTCTTAGATGATAATACAAATAAAGCCTATTCAGCACCAAAAGATTTCTGATGACCTTAGTGAGGGTGTGTGTGTGTAACAAGCGTCTTTGGAAAGTATATATAGTCCTCTGATTCAAGAAACCCTGACCCTGCCAAGCACAGGGTACCTAAACATTCCAATTCCCACAGATTAAGGTAGAGTGTAAGGTTCAATGGTTTCCTTGAGTGGTCAACCCTTTACTGATCATGGAAGACATATATTAGGGCTACATTAAGTCATTTTCTCTAGCAATGATACATGAAACTATAATTCTCTAACTGCTTTTCCTGTGTTATTTCATTAACCCTGTTGGTGATAACCACATATTTCCCAAACAGATAGGGCAGGTTCTCCTACATTGTCTGTTTGGTTTGTTCTAACAATGATGGGTAAAAGTACACAAACCACAAGATACAGTAGCGAGAATACATAAGTTCTACAGATTAGCCTACTCTACAAACAATTTTGACCGGCCAGAAAGTTGGTGAAATTAAATTCAATTTATTTTTAAAATAAAGTATGCTTTAGGCGTTCCCGAAAGCATATAACACTACGATATACGATACCAGGCCTACAGAAGTAATTTATCACGTGGCAATGGAATTCACAGAGTGACTACCAATAAGCACCCATGCAGAAAATGCCAATTGTAATTCATTGTAATTCACAGTGAACAGGCTTGCAGTGCCTCTTTACACTTGCATCTCAAGTGAAGGTACCCTATGTGGGTTGAGGGATACAGGGGGTGGGGCCCTAGGTCAGCTAGAACACTACAACCAGGTGAAGGTAGAGTTAAGTTTGGTTACAATGTATACTATTGATTTCAGGTGACCGCAGGTAAAATCTAGGCCAAATGTATAAACATATAACAGCAATTCTTGTACAGATACATGAGGGTAGCTATGGCACTAACTTTTACCTTGAGCAACCATTCAAGGAATGTGGTATACTTAGACCATTTGTACAAAGGCATGAGCTAATACATTATGTGAAGGCTTTGCATTAAACTTGAATACAGTAGGTATGGTTATGACCAAAAAGCCATTTTGGTAATCTATAATTACAGAGCCTGTTATAGCAAAAGCTCACCATCTGCGAGCATAAATTTTCGATCAAGGTAATTGATGTAATCTATGTGAACCATACCAAGGGAAAAACTGTTGATTTAGGCTATACTTAGATTAGTAGGCTCTTCGTTTGAATTTCCACATATATAAGATATGAAATGTTCCAGACTATAATCTAATTTGACTTTTCTAGTCTTTCACTAAATTTCAACTCGAGAGAACCTGTACTGGATATAACTGATACTACACTCAGAAGATTCCTCATTAATCCTTTCTCCATCTGATTTTTTTCATCCTTTTATGCATGCTCTAACATTTTTTTTTTTTTTTGAGTTCCATCTCTCTACATACATGATGCACTCTGTTTATCTATCACTTGTAAATCGTGTTTGTCAAGTTTCCGTTGTTACTCCAGTCTCAACCACCTCCAACCGCTCTGTTCTTTATAAAATCTATCTAGGCCATCTACAATTGCTCTTTTCTTTATAAAATTTATCTAGGCCATCTCCAATCGCTCTGTTCTTTATAAAATATATCTAGTCAATCTCCAATCACTCTTTATAAAATCTACAATTGCTCTATTCCTTATAAAATCTATCTAGGCCATCTCCAATTGCTCATTTCTTTATAAAATCTATCTAGGCCATCTGCAATTGAACTTTTCTGTATAAAATCTATCTAGGGCATCTACAATTGCTCTTTTCTTTATAAAATTGATCTAGGCCATCTCCAATCATTCCTATCTTTACAAAGTCTCTCTAGACCATTTCCAATCGCTCTTTTCTTAGTAAAATCTATCTAGATCGTCTTCAATCGCTATTTCTTTGTAAAATCTAAGCCATCTCAAATTGAACTTTTCTTTATAAAATCTAGCCAAACCATCTCCAATCACTTTTTTCTTTATAAAATCTATCTAGACCATCTCCAATTGCTCTTTTCATTATAAAATCTATCTAGGCCATCTCCAATCACTTTCTTTATAAAATCTATCTAGGCCATCTCCAATTGCTCTTTTCATTATAAAATCTATCTAAGCCATCTTCAATTGAACTTTTCTTTATAAAATCTATCTAGGCAATCTCCAATTGCTCTTTTCTTTATAAAATCTATGTAGGCCATCTCCAATTGCTCTTGTCTTTATGAAATCTATCTAGGCCATCTACAATAGCTCTTTTCTTTATAAAATTTATCTGTGCCATCGCCAATCACTCTTTTCTCTGTAAGATCTACCTAGGCCATCTCCAATTCCTCTTTTCTTTATAAATTCTAACCAGGCCACCTCCAACAGCTCTTTTCTCTATAAAACTTATCTAAGCCATCTCCAATTGCTCTGTTCTTTAAAAAAAATCTATCAAGGCCATCTCCCATTGCACTTTCCTTTACAAAATCTATCTAGGTTACCTCCAATCACTCCTGTCTTTATAAAATCTATCTAGGCCATCTACAATTGCTCTTTTATTTATAAAATCTATCTATGCCCTCTCCAATCGCTCGTCTTTATGAAATCTATATCTAGGCCATCTCCAATTGCTCTTTTTTTTTTTTTTTATAAAATCTATCTAGCCACCTCTAACAGCTCTTTTCTCTATAAAATTTATCTAAGCCATCTCCAATCGCTCTGTTCTTTAAAAAAAATCTATCTAGCCATGGCTGCCTCCAACTGCTCTTTCTTTATAAATTTACCTAGGTTATCTCCAATTGCTCTTTTCTTTGTAAAATCTATCTAGGCCATATCCAATCACTCTTTTCTCTACAAAATCTATCTAGGCCATCTCCAACCACGCTTTGCTTTATTAAATTATCTATCTAGGCCATCTACAATTGCTCTTCTCTTTATAAAATCTATCTGGGCCATTGCTAATTGCTGTTTTCTTTATAAAATCAACCTAGGCCATCTCCAATTGCTCTTATCTCTATAAAATCTATCTAGGCCATCTCCAATTGCTCTTTGCTTTATAAAATCTATCTAGGCCATCTACAATTGCTCATTTCTTTATAAAATCTATCTAGGCCATCTCCAATTACTTTCTTCTTTATAAAACCTATCTTGGCAATCTACAGTTGCTCATCTCTATATAAAATCAATCTAGGCCATCTCCAATTGCTCTTTTCTTTATAAAATATATCTAGGCAATCTCCAATCACTCTTTTCTTTATAAAATCTATCTAAGCCATCTACAATTGCTCTTTCCTTTACAAAATCTATATCTACACCATCTCCAATCACTCTCTTCTTTATAAAATCTCTCTCAGCCATCTATAATTGCTCTTTTCTTTATAAAATCTCTCTCAGCCATCTCCAATCACTCTTTTCTTTATATAATCTCTCTCAGCCATCCCCAATTGCTCTTTTCTTTACAAAATCTATCTTCACCTCCAACTGAACTTTTCTTTACAAAATTAATCTAGGCCTTCTCCAATCGCTCTTTTCTCTATAAGATCTATCTAGGCTATCTCCAATTGCTCTGTTCTTTATAAAATCTATCTAGCCATCTGCAATTACTCTTTCCTTCATAAAATCTATCTACGCCATCTCCAATCGCTCGTCTTTATAAAATCTACCTAGGCCATCTACAACTGCTCTTTTGTTTATAAATTCTATCTATGCCATCTCCGATTGCTCGGTTTTATACAATCTATCTAGGCCATCTACAATTGCTCTTTTGTTTATAACATCTATCTACGCCATCTCCAATCGCTCTTTTGTTTATAAAACCTCTCTCGGACCTCTCCAATCACTCTTTTCTTTACAAAATCTCTCTTGGCCATCTCCAATTGCTTTTTTCTTTATAAAATTTATCTAGGCCATCTCCAATTGCTCTTTTCTTTATAAAATCTACCTACATCTCCAACTGAACTTTTCTTTACAAAATATATCTAAGCCATCTCCAATTGCTCTTTTCTCTTTAAGATCTATCTAGGCCATCTCCAATCGCTATTTTCTTTATAAAATCTATCTAATTCATCTCCAATTGCTTTTCTCTATAAGATCTATCTACGCTATCTACAATTGCTATTTTCTTTATAAATCTCTCTAGGCCATCTCCAATTGCTTTTTTATTTATAAAATCTATCTAGGCCATCTACAATTGCTCTTTTCTTTATAAAATGTATCTAGTCCATCTCTAATCACCATTTTCTTTATAAAATCTCTCTAGGCCATCTCCAATTGCTCTTTTCTTTATAAAATCTATCTATGCCATCTACAATTGCTCTTTTCTTCATAAAATCTCTCTAGGCCATCTCCAATTGCTCTTTTCTTTAAAAAAATCTATCTAGGCCATCTCTAGTTGCTCTTTTCTTTATAAAATCTGTCTAGGCCATCTCCAATTGCTCTTTTCTTTATAAATTCTATCTAGGCCATCTCTAGTTGCTCTTTTCTTTATAAAATCTGTCTAGGCCATCTCCAATTGCTCTTTTCTTTATAAAATCTATCTAGGCCATCTCCAATCACTCTTTTCTTTATAAAATCTATCTAGGACATCTCCAACTGCTCTTTTCTTTATATAAGCTATCTAGGCAATCTACAATTGCTCTTTTCTTTATAAAATCTATCTAGGCCATCTCCAATTACTCTTTTCTTTATAAATTCTATCTAGGCCATCTCTAGTTGCTCTTTTCTTTATAAAAGCTGTCTAGGCCATCTCCAATTGCTCTTTTCTTTTAAAATCTCTCTAGACCATCTCCAATTGCTCTTTTCTTTATAAAATCTATCTAGGTCATCTCTAATTGCTCTTTTCTTTATTAAATCTATCTAGGCCATCTCCAATTGCCATTTTTTTTTTATAAAATCTATGTATGCCACCTCCAATCGTTCCTTTCTTTGTAAAATCTATCTAGGCCATCTCCAATTGCTCCTTTCTTTATAAAATCTTTCTGGGCCATCTAAAATTGCTCTTTTCTTTATAAAATCTATATTTCTAAGCCATCTACAATTGCTCTTTCCCTTACAAAATCTATTTAGGTCATCTCCAATTGCTCTTTCTTTATAACTTCTATCTAGGCCATCTCCAATTGCTCTTTTTTTCATATATTATAACTAGGCCATCTCCAATTGCTCTTTTCTTTATAAAATCTATCTAGGCCATCTATTACTGCTCTTCATAAAATTTACCTAGGCCAACTCCAATCACCTTTCTTTATAAAATCATTCTAAGCCATCTTAAATTGCTCTTTTCTTCTTAAGACCCAGCTAGACTATCCCCAACCACTCTTTTCTTTATAAAATCTAGCTAAACCACCTCAAATCACTTTTTTGATATCCATCTATCTCAACCATCTCCAGTCACTCTTTCCTTTGTAAAATCTATCCAGGCCATATCCAATTGCTCTTTTCTTTATAAGGAAAAACAGCAAGAGAAATAACCTTCCCGTGTAGCATCTCACTATTTACTGTCAATTCACTTGATAAACCCCATCAACATTAACTTTTCATCTTCTTCATCCAAAGATAATTTCAATTTGTTTCACATAGTTATTGGGAATGACACAGGTGATGCAAGACCTACCTTCCATGCTACTGGCTGGTGGTGCCTGACTTTAACCATCAGAAGGGAATTTTTACATTCCATGAAGTACTGCATAATGTCTTGACGCAAGTATCTGATCTGTGCAACTCCTACCTTTTCTAAAACGTGCTTGCTCATCTCTAAACTTTTTGCTGACACAGTATATTTTTTCCAAACTACTGTGAAAGTGCACACTTACTATTTTAATTACACAAAAATAAAGTCAAAAGTTCTATAGTTTGTCATATTCCGTCGGCTCAACTTCTTTGGAACCTTTGCTGTGATTTCCAATTCCCAATCACTGGACTCGTTTTCTCATTCCTGCAAAACAGTCCAGCTAAAATAATCTTAACCGTGATTCCATCTTCTCACAGACTGTTTACAGCAACCACAAATTTTTTTCCTAAAGCAAATCTCATTTCACATACAAGACTAACAGAACCAGCAATAACATCATACCAAAACCAACAATTACCAAATGGATCAATAACTGCTGGTTCTGCTTTCTAATTAAGTCTAAAACTTAAATTAGGTCACCAGCGTGGTTCCTGACATGGTTGCAGCATCAATTAACATCATATGACACAATCCAGGGTAGCAGATACTATTCAAAACGTGCTTTTTGCCATCCAAAGTTCAGATTTTTATAAATGCAGAGATTTCTAAGTGTGAAGTTCCTTGTGGGAGGGCCATTGGTCTGGTTAAGTAGCACATTTAACCATAGGTTAGGTTAGGGCATAATTCCAGAGCATTACAACAACATAGACAGTCTAGATTTCTTGGGTTAGGAATTGATACCAAGGAAAAGGCACTTCTACTTTAAGATGGCAGTGCAAGTACTGTGCAAACTCAAATTCTAAGCAGAACATGCATGCCTAATAAAGAATGAATCAATATCCTGTATAGGCTAAGCTAGCCTATATAGGAGAATGGGTGGTGAACTGTAACTATCTGCAACTTAGCACCCTACAGTATACTGGTACGTACCTGTCAATCATCACGGATAACCTATTTAACGCTGGTGAAGCAGTAAGTTTAAAGATAATTCTTTTTTGTGAGAGTGAGAAAGGGTGAGGGAGAGTCTACTATACTGACAGGATAATTTTGCTGACGCATGCAAACACACACACTGTTCTGCTAACTTGTACCCCATGTATACCAAGCAAAACCAGTTTCCAACTGGGGCACGATTCATTTAAAAAGACACGAACCACCAAGGAAAAAATGACAAACTTAAGCACTCTTTTCCTAGACATACTACAGTACAATGTTGTACATCAACGGTCTGGACCAGTGTACAATACTGGTCATAGGTGGACCAATAACAAAACAACCTTACACTAATTTCCTTAACCAGTTAGTTGCTGAACAGTTCAACATAAAAAAAAATAGGAACATCTACATTAAAAAAGTAAACTTCGAATGTCCTATTTGTAAAGAAAATACTTATATGTACCTACATATGAAGGTTATAGTGTAGGGTATAAGCATAAAATTATCAAAATATATTGTACAATATTTACATATTCTGATTTAATTGATAGTTCTTGCACTGTACACAAATAAAACTTGCGTGAAACTCCTCTGTTTAAAATACATGTGCAAGTACTTCTGAATCATCTATTGCGTACACACTTAATCTGGACCCACAAATGTACATAACTACTTAGTGTACAATGCAAAGGCCAAGTGCATGATGCTTCTTATATACTAAATTGTGGGCCTACATAGCCTACCTAAATACTGAATCAGCCATACATGCTACTTCAACAAGCTAAATGATATTCCTTTCTATTTTTACTTACGGCAGGTGTGCAGCTATCTAGTCAAGGCATGCATTTATTGCCTTACTCTTTGATGCTACACCTCCAGTTTGGTTAGCTGAATGTATCCTCTAATTGGTTGTACATATCTATGATGTGGATGAATGGAACGGAATGCTTATGGAATCTATGCCAATGGCCAAGCTCAGGGAACTTTTAGGGTCATTAAGTGCTGAAAGGAAAATTGAGAGCATACAGTTTTGAAAGGTTTAACGGAATGAAAACCTTGCAGATGAACTATGAAACAACTGTTAGGATATGGTGGATAGTAAAATGGAAAAGAGAATATGAATGGAAGCACAGTAAAGTAATGAAAAGGGTTGCAAAGAACCTTAAGTAATGCCTGCAGTGCCCCAAGAGAGGTGCACTGACAGCACTACCACTCCCCCTTGGGGATGATGTGGATGAAGGTACAACCTTATTCTAATATACGGTGAAATGACTAAAAAGCATTACAAATCCAAGGTGGTAGTCAAAGTATGTTTGCCAGCACCAAAAGTGGTTTGTCATTGCTGAGTATATATTGACAATGCAACCACAGATGCAAATACCACATGCCAACAAATACAGTACCTCCTACGAAAAGGTATACACATGTAATAACATTTGATTTTCACCTTACTAACCTTTAAATTACAATTTTCATGACCCACAGACATCCCCACCTCACATAAAGTGGGAAAATACATGAACATTTGTAACCTGACATTATCTTTTTAAGCATTTCAGAATGAAAAGACAGAATAACACCGAA
Organism: Macrobrachium rosenbergii; assembly: GCF_040412425.1. NCBI lineage: Eukaryota > Metazoa > Arthropoda > Malacostraca > Decapoda > Palaemonidae > Macrobrachium > Macrobrachium rosenbergii. The sequence goes on from NC_089750.1 coordinate 75,049,066, forward strand.
AGGTCATCAACCTGATCCTGACCTTAGTATTTCATTCAGCACACAAACCATGGCACTGGTTTGCACCACTGGGTGGTAGGAAGTGTGGACAAGAAATTACAACTATAAAGGTAACAAAGTACTGAAGACTACTAGCATGGCCTGGTTCCAGCCAGTTGCTGGTCAGAATATTTACCACCTTTTATTTAGTTTTTTAATTATGTTTATGTCTTTTGTTTATTTTTATATTTATCATCCTTTGTGTCTCTTTACACTCATCCCCAAGGGGCTGGCACTAAACACCAGCACCTATTTTGCAAGCAAACTGGTAGTTACCAAACCAGAAGGGTGTGGCAGTAGATCGTACAGTAGATGCTCAAAAAATCCAGGCTAACTACGCAACCTGGCAGGACCCATGGAAGACCTTTATCTTTGCAAAATTTTATATGACAGCATAAGTAGAAAAAAAGGGTAAGACTGCAGACAACCATGCATATGACAGGGTGTAGCAATGAACTTTTAAATTGCTGTTTTTACAGACCTTTCAAATGACATTCCCATGACAGATAGTGAACATGCGTTTTACACAGTGACCCCACACCAACCACTTACAATGAGATGAACGATCTTTTTTGTAACCTACTCAACACGGCCGTTTATCTACTTACAATATTATCTATTTCTCAGTATTTCTCATTACCTTCGGTTACTTCTCTTTGATGAGCATCATAATCTTTGGAAGTTTGAATTTCAAGTCAGTGGCCCCTTTGGTGGGCTTTTCCCATATAATAATAATGATAATAATATTGATAATAATAACGATAATAATAACAATAATAATAATAATAATATAAAAAGCAGGCTATGGGCCAAATATACTATCTTTTTTAACATAAGAGATTTGACAAAAATTCAACATCTTCAACAGTGACAGTTCATTCATGACATAGATCCCTGACCAGGGGTTCATACCTTGTGGACAAATGATGCAGTGATCAGTAAATATACTAAAAGAAGTATGAAAAATGGTAACATAAGAGATTAGACAAAAATTCAACATCTTCAACAGTGACAATTCATTCATGACATCCCTGTCCAGGGGTTCATACCTTGTGGACAAATGATGCAGTGATCAGTAAATATACTAAAAGAAGTATGAAAAATGGTAACATAAGAGATTAGACAAAAATTCAACATCTTCAACAGTGACAATTCATTCATGACATAGATCCCTGTCCAGGGGTTCATACCTTGTGGACAAATGATGCAGTAATCAGTAAATATATTAAAAGAAGTATGAAAAATGGTAATGCTGATTATAACATCTCCACATCTTAATGCTGAACTTACATGCTACGACTCCAGAAATAAAATATGACAATTGGTATGAAAAAGCATATGCTAGATTATGATAATACAAAAATTAACCCAAAACATTCAATAGAAACATTACGCTAAACTTAAGGGTAACATTTGGTCCAGATGTGGGCACCAGAGTGAAAGTGAGAAAGATCACCCAAGACTATAGTGACATTATAGAAAAAGGAGCAAAAACGAAACAGAATAACCATGGATTTAATGAGGTCAAATCTGACGAGAGCTCTGCGTCCTTCTTAGGGTGTCATGTTTGAACTGTGAGGTAGATTAGGCTGTCTATCATAACCTGAGCTGTGTCAGGGCATCGTGCCCATACCGAGGGCAACCCCGGTTGCCAAGATCCTTACCAGGGGCCAAGGAGCCTCCGGGAGGGCATTTGACGTTAATAACTCGAAACGGCCGCAGAACTCTCGTCAGGACGAAGGCACCTTCACCATCTGGAACAAAATGCAGCGGCCTACAGCTGGCAAACAGCTTGGCCCAATTAGCGCTCATCCAGAAAAGGTATTCGGCCAAACGTACCTTTGAGAAGAGGCAGTGGCTGGAGCTCCACATCATTGGAAGTGCGATAACGGGAAGATCCCTGCGAACGTTTAGGCTTCTTCTTCAACGACCGCTTGGCAAACGGGTCTATTCTGTCCACAAACGTGCCCCCACTGCCCGACATGTTCCTTGCGTCTCCTGTTGACCCGTACACTCACTCTACTCCGTAATCTGTTTTCCGCAGCGCGCGACGCAACTCAAACCCTGGCCATTGCCGTAACGGCACCACGACACTGCTACCAACACTGGGGCCTCGCTCCCTCAACGGCACTTCCTCATAGGCAGAGACGGACAAATCTGGCAGAAGGGTCGCGATCCTCAGCCTCGCGAGGGAATCACCAAGGGGATGGAAGGACCGCGTCCCGAGGTCTCGGCAGAGGAATCGAGGAAGGGCGGGGGAGGAAAACACTCGACGGCAGAACTAAGGTTCGAGCGCTAGTTCAGGCTACCGTAGGCCTATACCCTCTGGGGGCCTCCGGGAGAGGTGGCGTTGCCTAGGCTCACGGGAAGGGGCAAAACTGAGAGAGAGGGGGGCCTGGGGGAACTGGCTCTCTTGCCTAGGCTATGCCCTGGGGAAGTCTGCCCTGGGGAGGTCTTCCCTGACTTTCGGGGGCGCACGCAGGGAGTGGGATATTCCAGCCCACCCACAAGACAGCAGCCTAAGGGCGGAAGGTCGCCTCCGCCACCACCAACACCAGAGTTGGTCCTCCTCGTCGTAGGGCGGAGGGATTCGGGTCCACCCACCTCTCAACACCACACACCACCACCACCAGCGTTCACACCGCCTCCACTGTCCACCGGGGGGTGTGGGTGTGTATGAAGGAGCGCGGGCGTGTGGGCGGTTTTGTGGTGGCGTGAAGGAGAGTGGCAGCAGCAGGAGACGGGTTCTGCTGCTGCTGCTGCTGCTGCTGGCGATGAAGAAGAGGAGGAGGAGGAGGAAGAGGGAGAGGAGGATGACGACGACGACGAAGACGACGGCGCGAGGGAAGAAGAAGGTGTCCTGGTCGAAATGGAGATGGGCGATTCACACATAGATGGATTAGGACACTGCTGTGTGTTTTCTCTCCCCCTCTCTCTCTCTCTCTCTCTCACACTCTCTCTCTCTCTCTCTCGCTCTCTCACTTCTCTCTCTCTCTCTCTCTTTCACACTCTCACACCGCTCACTTTTGGGTCGCCTTTTCCACCACCACCGCCGCCTCTCTTCTCACACGGCCTCCAGCCTCACATACGGCATTATAACGCTCAGGATCCCTCTCATATCACCTTAATTCACCATAACCGAAGGGCGTCGAGCATCGTCGGCGTTGCACTTCATAGAGTTAACACTTTATGTTATCGGTAATTTTGTACAAATCCATATCTGAAAATAACCTGATCGCCGTCTCGAGTTTCGTGAGAATATGCGAGAGTGCGCGAGAGAGGAAGTGGCGTGACGTCATCATGGCCGCCACCTTTTCTATCCCTAAGATCCCCGCCCGCCCGCCCTCCCTCCCGCCCGGCCGGCCGGCCGGGTCCCCCATGCCACCCGTAACCCCAATATCAACAAACAACAGCAGCAGCAGCAGCAGCAGCAGCCTCTTCTCCTCCCCCCCTCCTACCCCTTCCCCCTCCCCCTCCTCCATTCCTAACCATACCCGTCCAAGTGACAGCCTTTCCTGACGATACCCTGTGTCGGAAGAATTTCAAATCTCATATGACTCCTACGGCGTGCGAAAAGCGCCTCTCCCTCTTATGATGACTTCTAAAATTTAATCTTTAGGGCGAAGGAATTTGTCGAGAGAGAACGCCTCTCGGTTTGTCATATATGCCGATCATAGTCCCACCCTGATCACCACAGTGACGTCATGACGTACGTCATACTACCTTCATTTATTACTTTTTCGCACGTTGATCCTACGTGATGTAGCAGTATTCCCGTATGAAGAGATTCTTTATTAAAACGGAGCCGTAAGATATTTCGACAACTATTTCCCGAAATGCAATCTCGGAACTGACATCTGGGTTATAAACAAACACCGTTTTCGTTTCGTTTTTGCTGAAATGTCGGCAGCATACATTCAAAATGTCATGTGGATTTTAAACGTCAAAAGTGACGTATAAAAAAAATGAGTTTCCTCGAAAAAAGTTCGCGTCATTTCTTGTAGTAAATTTTGTGTCCGAACGGTCGAGTCAAGAAACACTATTTCCAGGTCATGGATGCACGATATCGCATTGCGTCCGATCGGTGGTGCCAAAAATGTTTTATATTATTATATCTACTATTTTTCCGTACTAAATAATCCATGAATACTGAATAAGCAACTCGTGACGAATCTGATTATAGTCGTACAGATGGGTGTAGTAAGCATGACATCTTTTACAACACCGGTATTTACAGCATACATTGCATTATTCAAAGGTATTTCCTAGGCTCACATACTGAGAGAAGGAACTACAATTAACAAATAGATTTCTGACGACAGGATTAACCTCAGGTCAAAATAGAGTCCTAAAGAGAATAAGAATCAGATAAAAGAACGCGATCGTTTCTCGGCACCGATTTAATCGGGCAAACTTTTATACGGAGGGTATACTTAGACATCAACCGAGTTACACAGATGCATTTTACGTCCCCCGTTTTACGATACATCCGAAATGACAATGGGACATCGACTCTGTATTACTCAAGCGTTATTTACTCTACCATGTGACTAGTTCTTTTACGTCCCACTTTCTCATACGTCCATCTTAGACAACAAGACCTTGATGCAGAATCGCCGGCATCCGATGATAATACACGGCGTGACCTGAATACACAAAAGCTACGGTGAAGACTCACAATCTATCAGAGGGAAGGATACAACTGATTTGGGATCGGAGACAGCCTTTAGCACTCCATTATCTAAAGGGAATGGCGGTTTAGGAAGAAGAAGATCGTATTTTAACGCCCCCACCCCCTTCCCCCCCGACATGCACTCCTGGTGGAGTGCGCAGATCATCTAGGGTTGCAAAACCAAGTTTCAGCCACGGGATTGAATTCTCCCCGGGGCTGAAGAGATGGTGTGTGCACTTGGTGTGATTCAGACGCATGTTAGCCACCCTTCGCTTTAAACACACTCACACACAAACACATTCGGATGTCACTCTACTCTGCCAGACGCCCATCTCTCTCTCTCTCTCTCTCTCTCTCTCTCTCTCTCTCTTAACGCTCCGTGAGTATATTTTCCACTTCATCTGCAAATCAGTTATATACTTACTGTGAGAGAACGATACTGTTCAGACATCCCCAGAAAGAACTGGCAAACTATCTCTCTCTCTCTCTCTCTCTCTCTCTCTCTCTCTCTCTCTCTCTGCAGTAAATAAATCCTTTGCCTTCTTTAAACACCGGATCTGGCCGGATCTATGACCACTTGCTTATATGGCATTTCACTTCTTTATAGTAAAGATCTCTCTCTCTCTCTCTCTCGTCGATGAAAACTTTTCCGTAGATTTTAGAAATCCAACGGAATCCTAGGCCTAGCGAGAAGTGCAAACTTATTTTTAAAGTGTTTAAAAAGATGGACACATTTTGCGAGAACGCAAACGTTCCTATTTCTTTCTTATACATTTTTTTCTGGTTGGATTAGTCTAGGAGACACATTCCGCCGCCTCCATTTATATATTCATATTTTATATATTCATATCTGCTCCTAGCCAGCTATGAGGAGACGAGTCCATCATTACTTAAACTCTTAAAGGTACACTTTCCCTACTACCTCATATTCCATCATTCTCTCCTGCGGACCTGGTCGGATTTGGGCACTGCTGGGTCTTAATGCTTTGTGCCCTTTCTTTATTGCTTCAGCGTTTGTGTTTACAAACAAGCACATACATACACTATATATATATATATATATATATATATATATATATATATATATATATATATATATATATATATATGCAGCGTGTGTGTGAGTAATGTCAACTTACTCTTTCACTCTTGCACTCCATCTACCCAGCTCTTTCGGCCTACCTCTCCCCCACACCACTTCTCGATCCTTGCATTTTTCTTATATTCAAATTCATCATCCTAGCCAGTGCTGCTAGATCTACAGATTAATCCGAAATCCACAGATTTTTTTAGGGTTTTCCAGATTTTCCCTACAAAATGGCGAAATCTACAGATTTTTACCATTCTCGTCTTTAATTCTAAAACTGACCTGTGAAATGATAAAATATTTTGTAAGTAACTGAAAATGATGGTACCCTAAAGTATTTTGGTCTTATGTGTACATGATTCCAGACTTAGGCCTAAACGTGATTATCTAGGAGGGCGACTGATATTTCAGGATGAGTAGCGGACAATTTTACTGTATGCCTCGTTGCTGTTATTGCAGTGGCCAAAATGAACAGTACAGTACATTAACACTTCATATTAGAAGGCTGTTCTGGGTGACATGCTCACAAGTCTGGAATCTTTTTTGCAGAGACAAGTAACCATATAACTAAAATATATCTGTTATTTATAGATTTTTTTATTAGTTTTCAATTACTTAAACAAATAATGGTATCTGAGTCACTTCAATTAAACATTTTACAAATTTCTGTTGTTTCAACTCGTAAAACAAGTTTGGAATGCCATCTTAGAAAGGTCTATGTTGATCAGATACCACTAAAGAAAATAAACTTAGGGGAACTTTGAGGCTTCAAGCCTTTGGAGGAATGTATCTTGGTATCAAAGAAAGGACTGAGCTGGAAAATGGTCTATTATGATACACACGAATGAAAGTATTTGAGCTAAACAGTTTGGAATTTTTTTTTATAAAAAGGTGCCTCTCAGATTTACAAAAGATTTCCTTTTGACTCAGATGTAACTGGATAATGAATTAGCTTTCTTAATTCATCTGGTGTCTGCGTTTGGGTAAAGTCTGATATTTGGAGTATTGGCACAGTGTCGAGATTGCGTGGTAATTATCTTGTAAGACTTGATGTTGAATTGAATTGAATACAGAATTTAGGCCAACCGTGAAAGGACACCATAACTATTCTGGAGTAGAGTAGCATCCGTTTAGGTAAATGGACAACACATTAATGTTTACCAAACTTTGTTACGCTTACACCATAAATATCTAGTTGACAGTATTTTTCCTACTATATGTAGGATGAAATATAAATAAAAAAAATGTTATCTACTTGACCACTTATAGGTTGGTTCCATACAAAACAAACATCATGATTTGAGTTTACTATAACAACCGATTTACTATTAGGCGCAAGGAGGTAATATGACAGCTAAAAAATGTAGGAATAATAATTTTGTTAGCTTGTGTGAAACTGATTTGAGTTGGACATGTTAACATGAGCAAAGCAGCTTCTTTAATTCTCGTTTTGTGGTCCATTATGAATTAAGGGTAACGTATTTTCATTTCAATATGTTTTGTATAGAAAATTGTATACTCCCTCATATTTGTAGCGACTTTAGGATTTACGCTTCCCGTTTTGTTATGGTCGGATGCGTTCAGAACTTGAAACTAGTATTGATGGATTGCTCATCAATCTGTCCAAATCTTAACTTTATTATGTGCAAATGCACCACAAAGATAGAACTCAAAGACTTTGCCTAAACTATATCTGTATATTTATGTAGGCTACCGTTGCACTCGACGATCACTACCCATAGTTATTTGAATGATTTTTCCGCCTAAGGAAATTTTATGTTATATTCAGCTAAAATTGTGAAAAATAATCGTAAATTTTTTAGATGAGACGCAAGAACTAATTGAACAAATGGAAAAACAGAGTCAGTCACAAATGCAAAGGTCTTATCGTTCCATTAGATATGAAATAAGCCTAGGCCATCGTGTTCCCTGTGCCAGGTAAGCCTTGATTTCTGGCCACAGACAAAGGACTTTGATCATTCATTTCCTCAGACACGAATCGTGCCTCTGTTGATGTTGGAAGAGAATGATAAATAACATGGTGGTCCGTCGACTTCAGTGGGTCGTAACCGAGGTGATTGAAACGGACACAGGGGAAAACCACCCTGGAAGAATGATGCTAAAACCAAAAAAAAAAAAGTGTGGTTTGTTTCTTTCCATCTGTCCACTCACTCACCAACTCAGGTTTCAGGCAATACCATAGACAGAGGATCAATAATATCTGGAGGTGTTAATACATGTATACTAGAACTATGTAGTTCGGTGTTCTTTCAAAGGCAGGCAAAGCATACTGAAGTTTATTTACCAAACATTTTTAATCTAAGCCAGAAACCATTTTCAGATTGCAGTCATTTAAAGGATATTTCTGGGAGCCAAGAGCAACGGGAAGTAAATTGCCTCTACTTAAAGGAACTGTGACTTTAGTTTTCTGAAAAGAAAACTATTTTACAGGCTTTGTCTGTCCGTCCGCAATTTTTCTGTCCGCCCTCAGATCATTGCAGCTCTCTAGCCTCAGTAGTTTTTATTTTATTTAAGGTTAAAGTTAGTCATAATCGTGCTTCTGGAAACGATATAGGATAGGTCATCACCTGGCCGTGGTTAAAGTTTCATGGGCCGCGGCTTAAACAGCATTATACCGAGACCACCGAAAGATAGATCCATTTTCGGTGGCCTTGATTACATAGGCTGTACAAAAAACTCGATTGTGCCGAAGAAACTTCGGCGCAGTTTTTACTTGTTTCTGTTAGTCTTAAAGCAAGGTTAAATGCCATATAGATTATCTACTGCATATGCTGGTTGGTATAACATGATTACACATTTCCAGAGTGAAAAGCGGTAATGATGTTTATAATAATGATCATTATCGCCGTAAATACCATTATTGTTGTCATTATATTAGTATAAGTATCATATATTTCTTACTATTATCCTTTCTGTACACACATGACTCCTAGCATGACTTTCACGCAGGGCTATTGACTCCCCAAAATCTTTCGCCAATTTCTGCAGTTCCTCTTCACTACCACCAACGACCAGATATCAGCCACTCGATATCCCCATTCACAATCCCCAATTCTTATCCTGCAACCTGGTAGTCATATGCAGAGATCTGTTCCTGTTCCTTCAGAGTAGCAAAATATAAGTACAACTTCCATGTAGTATACTTTTCCTTTTTTTTTGTCTGTTTAAGGAAAATGACCCTCTCACCTATATTAATAACAGATTTATTATTATTATTATTATTCAGTAAATATCCCAATTCATATGGAGCAAGCCCACCAAAGGGGCCAGTGACTTGAAATTCAAGATTCCAAGGAATATTACAGTGTTCATTAGAAAGAGGTAACGGAGAGAAGAAATCAATAAAAAAAAAAAAAAAGAAAACTGGACTACTCTCAAAGGTGGCAACAGTGGCTCGCACTTCATTAAGACTGTAGTTGGTGTTAGGTAGCTTCAGCTTACATACAAATAACCTATACCAGCTGTTAATTGCCCGAGAGTTGTCTCTAGTACGTTCGTTTTAGTTCAAGCAGCTAAAAATGGCATCCTGTTATTTCTGGGTCAATTATCTAAACTTATTCAATGACTTTTTACTTCTGTTGCTTTGTGCGTGTAAATATGTTTCATTCAGTCTGTATTAAAATTTATGATTACATTGTTCCCATGAAAAATTTCTAATATATTTATTGTTTGTATTACAATTATATAAAAAAACAAGTATGATTCGAAGACAGAAACGAAATAATAATAAACTAGTTTTGAAACCAGTAATAAGTTAAACAACTTTGACTTTCCTATGTTTACTTTTATAGGTCTAGGTAAAAGGCACATCTTTGTTTTTAGAGAATTATGGCTGATCCCCAAAGTAGCCGAATTGAAATTTGAGTTTTATAAATAAAAAACGCCATACTGATTCTAAATAAGAGACATAATCACAGGAACATTCTGGGATTTGGCGTAGGCCCATACGTAAATTGTGATTATTCCGCGGGGCTTTGTAAGGAACCCACGACACAGGGAATCAATTCCTCTCTCTCTCTCTCTCTCATAAAGGAAGACCAGTAAACCTTGGGAATAAGACTTTACAACAGGTGTCTTGACCTGATGCAAGCAGCAGCCTGGCACAATTAAGACCCAGAAGAAACCAGCTGGGCTGACAACGTGGGCAGGTCAACTCGTTCTGTCTGTACTAATCCACGATATTTCCTTCGATACGGTCAGGTAATTGATCCTGAATACCACTAGTTATTTCTAGTGCTATAAACGTGCCTTTGCTGACATACCAACCTACTAACTTAAGCTAAGGTGCGGATTGAATAATATAAACCTTATAATGATCGAATGTCTTTTCTTACGAAGCTGGCCATATACCAGCACGTGATTATGTTCACGGCGTTCCTTATTTTCAGTACAGAAACCACAGCTAATCTTAGCTTTCGCTATTTTACTTGGAACATTGTTTTCAAGAAAGACATACCAAAATAACAATCTTATTAGGGTTTTAAGTAAAACACGTTTTTATCATTTCCAAGCATTCGTGGCAATGTAGACCAATATTTGAACAAAACTACCGACTTTCCTTGCAATGCTTTAGACAACTTTTGATTCATCACGTTTCTTGTTGGTTCTTTATCTTGAAAGAAAACCCTGCAATATTTTTACAATGCCCCAAAAAACGCGATACACTCTGCAGACTGTTATATCAATAGTTTAGGAAGGGAAATGCACCTTGTCACGGGCATTATAACCAGCGAGGAGGAATTCCTAAGGTGTCGACGAGACGAGAAAGAGGAACCTGACCAGTAGGTCTTGCATATTGAAAACAATGCCCCGTCACGCAACGCCACCAAATATACGAATCCTCAATGTCCAAGAGTAATCGACGGACTATCCTATTCCTCTCCTTATTTCTCCCAGTCTCTCTACCTATCTCTTTCTCTCACACTCTCACACAATAACCTTCAAGTACCAAGGACTCCCGGCGATGACCATCTGATACCAGAAACCATCTTTTCTCACCCCGTCTCTATTCCTGGTGTAAGGAATCCCATTGGGTCAGTGAGACGAGGGATTAACGAGGTGCCTACTAATTTCACCGGTTAGAAAGTCATCATCCAGATTTTCCAGGTGGCTTCGGCGACGCCGGGCATGCACGGCCGTCCCGAATAACGGAACCGCCTTCTTCCTCCCCGCTGCTTGCCAAACATGGAAGAAAATGGTACACGGAACGCAAGCAGTGAATGACTGCTTGCGATACGTGGCTAACACACACACACATTATATATATATATATATATATATATATATATATATATATATATATATATATATATATATATATATATATATATATTAATAAATGCAAAGTAGGCTTATCAGTATCTAGCTCGTGTGTAATGTTAGCCACACAAATGTCCAACGTCGCGGAACCGGTCACTGTTTATTACGTGTGCCTGTTCAGGGTTGGGCGAAGGAAGGAATAGGGGGTAGGGGGGGGGGATTTCATGATGAATAATTAATCATGAGCACTAGACCGTCCGTCCCCCAGGGAACAACAACACTCGATCACCAATACTGATAAACAGTACTGTTGCACACACAAAACGCCACCAGCCTCTTAATGGAGGAAAAATGAACGATCTCCCTGCTAGGTAAAGCAATGCTTCTTTTTTAATGTTTAGAGAAAACACCATTCTTGCCAGAGCATTAGCCTACTGCATTGCGTCTGCAGGAATGATTTCAAAACGTATTTATTTCTCAAGTGTACCTTTGATCTGTCGTAAGCAAGGACTTTGCCATGCAATCCTGGCTTACGTGATAAACTTGGGTCCATTATTGCACGCGTCATGCTGTTACTTTCCATAAGAGAAAAAATGATGGTTGAAAACATAAAATAAATATTAAAATCTGTAATCTGTGATGCTATGTAAAACACATCTGCACATGCAGAAAACTGTAGACATTTTATTTAAATTTAAATACTAACCTCATGAAGATAGGTTGCAAAAAAAGTTTCAATAAAAATTGTTATCTTTAGCGTTTTGCAAAGTATCATGGTGTGGCCTCAGGAGTAATTTTATAATAAAAAATAAAGCAAACAAGATATAATTATATTTTCCAACTATCATATACTGTATATATATATATATATATATATATATATATATATATATATATATATATATATATATATATATATATATATATATATATATATATATATATATATATATATATATATATATATATATATATATATATATATATATATGTACACAGTATATATAACTGAATCACGAAAATATGGAACGTGATGCATATATAAATAAAGATAAAATCCACGGAGGAAATGGAAACACTGGAGTGCTGCGAGGCCTTTCAACGCTAGTCCTTTACTTAGCAGACTGCTAAGTAAAGGACTAGCGTCGAAAGGCCTCGCAGCACTCCAGTGTTTCCGCTTTCCTTCGTGGATTTTATCTTTATATATATATATATATATATATATATATATATATATATATATATATATATATATATATATATATATATATATATATATATATATATATATATATATATCAGCTTTCACCTACAAAATCATTTCAAACACTTTCCTGAGTTTCTGCACCTTCTCTTGCCATCACCAACGAAAACACTATCATATGCAAACAACCACCACATATAAACAGTGCTTATTCATATATTTTAATATGAGCTTTGCTTCTGTCATACGCACACTTGACCACCCACCCAACAAGGTACTTTTAACGCCATGCATCCTCAGTACTCTCCACATCATTTCTCTCTCAGTAAAGCCAATGGTCGTCTCTATACCCACGTATACCACGTACAGTGTCATCAAACTTTCTTTCACAGAATATTTGATCGTCACATCCTCCCCCCTCTTCCAGTTCCAGAGCACCTCCACTCTTCAGCCCTTCGTTGGGTGAGTCAGGTAGAGCTTCGGACTGTCACTCGATGGGCCGGAGTTCAATTCCCCCGGCCGGCTGATGAAGAGTTAGAGGAATTTATTTCTGGTGATAGAAATTAATTTCTCGCTATAATGTGGTTCGGATTCCACAATAAGCTGTAGGTCCCGTTGCTTAGTAACCAACCACGTAAAGTAAGTCTAATCCTTCGGGCCAGCCCTAGGAGAGCTGTTAATCAGCTCAGTGGTCTAGTAAAACTTAGGTATACTTTTTTTTCCACCCATGGAGTTCTGTCAGATCTAACTTTCTCAGTCAAAGCTACGTCTTCCTCTCTTCTTCCCATCCTCCCATGCTCACTAACACTCCCGTTGAATCACTGACTTCTTCCTCCAACTTTGCACATCACGCAGCGTTTTTTCCACATTGGTGCCTCTAACGCTAATCCATTTATCATCAATGTTCACCTTAATTGTCATTCTCACTTTCTACCGATCAGTTTCACACCTTAACAACACATTTAGACAATTATTTGACCACTTCCACACTAGTTAAAATGTCTGTTTACACTACTGTTCAATCTTATAACAACCAGGTATATCTCCAGCTACTCTCTCTCTCCCTTGTAGTTTTTCAAGCAATCTGCCTCTGTCATTTTGGAGAAGGGGTGGTACTAGTAAATGTTAACCATATGATTTTCAACAAGTCTTTTGGGATGAGGATGCTAGCCCAGGTCCTAAGCCATCCTGGGTGCAACCCACTGCAGTCCGCTTGCTACCAGGAGTGATAACAAAAATGTAAATTATTAGCTTTTTTTTTTTCTAACACATAATTCTCTGAGAAATAGTGCACATTTGGAGAGAGAGAGAGAGAGAGAGAGAGAGAGCAATTATAAGTCTTCCTTGAAGTAACATTAGACTAATCATTTTAACATTATTACTTACCTACTTGCCCTCAGTGGTTTCTTGGGTGAATTAGCCATACTGTATTAACAGTTTACATAAACTATGCTTTTTATCAACTTTCCTACATTTTTGTTAATCTTTTGCCATTTTTCCCTAACCAGAACAAGTAAAAAATGCGCCGAAGTTTCTTCGGTGCAATCGAGTTTTCTGTACCGCGTATAATCAAGGCCACCAAAAATAGATCTGTTTTTTGGTGGTCTCGGTATAATGCTGTAAGAGCCGCAGCCCATGAAACTTTAATCACGGCCCAGTTGCACAATTATGGCTAACTTTAACCTTAAATAAAATAAAAACTACTGAGGCTAGAAGGCTGCAATTTGGTATGTTTGATGATTATACGGTGGATGGTCAACACACCAATTTGCAGCCCTCTAGCCTCTGTAGTTTTTAAGATCTGAGGGCAGACAGAAAAAGTATGAATGGACAAACAGAGCTGGCACAATAGTTTTCTTTTACAGAAAACTAAAAACAAGTGTATAAAGAGCATTTGTTTATTTCTTGTTTCAAATTGATGAGTAATTTTGTAACTATTTGACAAAATGTCAGGTTTTACCTTGCCAGGGCTCAGAAATGGTTCTTTCCCAAGGTCTAATCACTTCTTGTGGGTCATCAGCCCTACCTTTCATGAAATTTGGCATAAAAATCCACACATCATTTAGTTGGCATAATCCTACCCACAAACAAATATACACAACAGGAAAAATAATTTTAACTCAAACCACAACCAAAATGAAATAAAAGACATCTGGTTCTGGACAGTGTGACAACAATGCACCTCAAGAAAAGGAGGGAAGCCGATGCTCTGTAAAGCAATCAGCATGCACGAGCTCTTCGGGAGCACGTAACACGCGGAGCCTGGAAAAGATGGCAGAACAGTAAATAGTCAGGCAGTGGTCTATTATCATTATTATTACAAGCCAAGCTGCGACCCTAGTTTGAAAAGCAGAATGCTGCAAGCCTAAGGGCCCCACGAAGGAATGCAGCCAGTTGGACTTGCATATAAAATTTAGGACAAAGGCCAAGTGCATAGACCTATGAGGTCATTCAGCGCTGTAAGGGAAATTGGGGGCAGAGACGGTTTTAAGGTGTAACAAGAGAAAAACTCACAGTTGCAATATGAAACAATTGTTAAAAGAGGGTGGAGAGTAAGATATTAGAAAGATAATGTGGAGGTGTGGTAAAACAAATGAAAGGGGTCGCAGCTAAGGGCCAAAGGGATGCTGCAAAGAACCTGAAGTAATGCCTACAGTACAACCTGTGAGGTGCATTGATGGCATTACCCGCCTATATGGGAAACTAAGAAAGATAAATAACGAAGAAAAATAAGATATTTAACTAAAAAAAAAATAAGAAAAACAACAAATAAACTATGAAGTGCAACTTAAGTTATCAATAACACTTGTTACCACCAGTTGGAACCATCTAAAAGTCTGTGGGGAATAAGATTGAAATTCTATAAAACCAAAACTTTTGCTGAGCTAATCTAATACCAAGCTTCAACTTCATCATTCACCATGCTTTGTAACAGTACACTTCCTGACTTTGTGTACAGAGAAAGTAATTACAGCAATCCTCAAGGATCTACCAAAAACAGAGGTATCAAAGGAATGTTTCAAATATATTATTCCAACGTCATAGGGATCTGGTGGTCCCATTTTGATAAAGCAGCAAAATCACAGAACCTTTTTTCCTTGTGAATAAAATTGCTGAGAGTGTTGGTTTCCTCATTCTCAACATTAGCGATTGTGATTTTGTGCTCAACTATCTTCCATCGGCTTTACTTCAATGGGGATCTTCCATCATCCTATGCTTCTTGTTGTAAAATGACTGATACTCTTGATACTGTGACTTGCCAAATCGAATCAATCTTATCTTTTAGTTTCAGACTATACCTTGGCACAAGAGAAAATTGATTAGGAATGATTTCTGCACGTTACTACTGTGCTAATGATGAACGATATTCAATTACGGTCACTACATCGTTCACAAAATCTGATGAAGCCAGCATAAATATATATAATTGATTTTTTTTTTTGTAGTTTAAGACCTGTAATTGGGTAAAAGTAAACTTTCTTTGGTTACAAAATATTGTCAACTGATAGCTGGGAGCTTCATGTCCTTGAAGAAGGGGATTATTCTATCAGCCTTACTTATGAAGCTTAGATTACCTAAGTTCACTGGTGTTTGCCATATCTTATCTATATTATCAGTTTATCCAAGGGGTGGGAATTGCCAGCGCATGAATATCTCATTCAAGAATTGCACAAGTATTGTTGTCTAATTTCAGCATTAGCACAAGAAAGCATCACATTTTCTTCGATTAAACCTTTCCAGTAACACGACACCAAAAACTCGAGATCTGAAATGCTTTATTAGAGATAAAATTCCAAACAGAATAATTTACACCAAAACTTGCCCAAGGAAAGACTGGATATCTCACGGATCAAACTACAGAATAACAAAAACCACCAAATCCTAATTATGTAAACACCTTGCCATAGGCTGACTGATTGTTCTTTTCCCTTGTCAAAGTTCATAAACTGATAAGCAACTAGAGAGAGAGAGAGAGAGAGAGAGAGAGAGAGAGAGAGAGAGAGAGAGAGATACCGACCAATACAAAACGCACCCAACTTCATACTGACAGCCACAGGCATATGATTTGAGAAATTACGGAAAATACGACAGAAAGCTTGATAGAAGTAAAACAATTTTTTTTCCATCTATGAGTACCCATATTTCTTTTAAGATTTCTAGGTACATTGCTTAATCTACTTGTATGACAGGTATTTCCCTCAGTCACACTTCGCTGTATTTTCTCTTGTATTACATTAAACCTGCGTTATTTTTATCAAAGTACTCTCTGGGTCTGAAGATTGCTGGGGCTATTCTTCTTAGCTGTCAGGGGTTAATACGTTACTCGGCTCATAAGCCAAGTCTCTGATAATTTTGATAAGATCAGTAAATCAGTTTAACGTACATTAGTTTAACATTTTCCGCATAATCGCTCTTCATATCATGCCTTCTACTTAATGACGACCTTGGAGGTCTTGATATTTTACTTATATATTTTCTAAGAGCAAAAATGTGCTGCATATTTTGCCCAGTACTACTCAGTATTTCTATTAGAGTACTTCAGCTCCTTAATACTTCGTAGTTACTAATTAGTAAATATATTATTCTGAAATTTACAATCTAAGGTGTACAGTTAATCAATAACAAATTTAATTTCCCCAACACTCCCAGGCGAGACCCATGTCTCCTAACATTAAATAGTCCACACTGAAGAACAAAACATTAATGAGAACTTGCAGGAATAACTTTGAGAACTCACCTCAAAAGGTTTAGGAGTTAAGCCATCATATCTCTTTTGTCAAGCTGGTGAAAGATTACTGGATGTCTCAATACAAAGTTGACCACTCTTAAACAAAGAACAAATTTCAGACAACTCTAGACATTTTCAATAATATATTAAGTTTTCCAGCATAGTGAAATACATTTTACACATCAATAACTGAAATAACTTTAGATACTCAACTGACACATTTTTATTGTCAATACTAAAGTGGTTTAACTATGCTATAAAAATATGGAGTTCAGTTTTGCACAATATATGGTTTATATTCACCTTTTAAAAGATGGAATTGTACAGACAATACTGGAAAATGTTCCAATCAAGAACTTGACCGAACTTGAGTGTTAGGCTTAAAAATACGAATGTCCTTCCTGATCCTCATAATATCAATACCAAGAAAAGTTTTAAAGTAGCTTAGCAAGTTCTTTCAATAAACACCACAAAGCAGAATTTGACAAATAAAAAAATTTTTACTTTCATCGAAAGAAATTTTAAAATTTTATTTGTAACTTTAGGCTGTACAAGATGCTGAATAGCTGTTTAAAATGGTGATTGGTCAATTCCTTAATTCAGATTCTGAATCAGATATGTCTACCAATCAAGGGTTTGGGAAAAGGAGGAAACTAATGTGAGTGATTTATAACCATGAGAGAATGTTTGAAATTTAATTTTTGTTCATACACATTACAAAATTTTTACTTTTATTTCTGCTAATAATTATGGTTCCTTAAGAGCAAGGCAACTGATGAACTGAATGATGGCGGAGAGGCCACGACAACTAGGCTTGGACGACGGTGATGATGATATTGAAGTCTGGCTCTGCCGCACACTTTTATATAAAAAAAAGAAGGTATGGTACTTTCTTCAAATGCTTGAGGTCTCAAGAATTGTCTTGACCTCCATATCTGAAAGACCTCTACAGCTAGTTAGAGTTCCTCTTTCTACAGCACTGTGCTAAGGATATGGCAGCTTACTCAAGACCAGGGCATCCGTACACAGTACTGCCAAGGGAATTGTGAATGTGCCTACAATACAATTTAGGTTACAAAATTTTCAGGCAGCAAATATAGTAATGTTCTGTGTAAGTGTGTGTGTGTGTCTTGCAACACTACAACAAGCCTGGTTTTAATTTTGTCACTCATCAACAAATTGACTGACTGATTGATTATGAAATTTAGGTCTTGAAGACCAAGCGTCAGAACCCATCAGGATATCCTCTGTCTCTGGCCGATTAGGGAACATACATATTTCTGGTAATGGGTTAGATCAAGTGTTAACATCTTGGGACATTGGTAATTCCCCATATAACTAAAAACGGTTGATTCAAACCTTGCAAAACAAATGAAAATATGACTGCTGCTGTACAGGTTTCTGAAATGCATGGTAACCGTAATTTTTTTTTTTTTTTACAAATATTAGTTTAATATATCCTATAGAAAAATATAAAAAACTGCAACAGTTCCCAGGGCCAGACTAAAATACTGCAAAGGGACAGACTGAAAGATATGTAAGAAAGAACAAACTTTTTCCAATATCTTGAGTAAAGATAATAAAACGGAACATGTCTGGGTGTGCTGAGTGAAGAGTCGGTGGCGAGAGGCGCTGATAAGAGATAACGGAAACTTATCAGAGGATTATAATGAAGTTATAGTTCACAGCTTATAATCAATTAAGGTGTGTCACCCCCCCTCAAATATGTGTCCCTACTACAAGAACATGAATTACATACATCACTTTATATAAATATCATTTTAGGTATTTAATGCCACAAAATGTGTGAAGATTGTTCAGTCACTGCAATACAATGGCCAAAAATTGCAGCAACATTACCATTACTTAATTCAGCTGCCTTTCTCTACAGTTCTACAAATTTTTGAGTCAGACATCTTTCGACAGAATATCATAGATATTACTAATGGCTCTTATAAAAATATACACAGTACATCAACTTATCCTTTAAGCCAATCAGAGAAAGAAAGGAAGGAAAAGGGGAGTATGTTGTCTAATGAGGGATGTTTCATAGAATACAATGCTGACAGACAGTTGATTAAGTCAATTTAGCCTTGAACCACTGATGATCCAACAGCACTTCACAGATAAACTTTGACGAGTTTACAGTGAGGAATCTCGTTATTTTCTGGGAAACAAATATTCAAGTTGATCATTTATGATTTCTGAAAGTACTGGAAGCATGATGGTTATTAAGAAATTATACTGACAGAGTAAAATGTTCAATTTAACACAGTCCAATTTAAGGAATGTTGAATTTAGCACACAAGATTTACAAAGCCTAATTTTGTATGCGCTATTCATAAAACTGGACTGAAGCAAGTGTGAAAAGGCAAATGCTTATATGTTTAGAAACTCACCTATGTAAATACGCCAGGTTCCTAAGCATAGCTGCAGGAATTTCTTGTCACTCATTTAAAGATCTATTTCTCAATGTATAGTAAACAAAATCCCTCACATTGAACTTTAAGCAGGAAGGGAGAAAGGAATTCATAAACCTGCATAAACATATAATCTTCATAAGCATTTTGCTGTTTTTAACATTCCTACTAGCTTAAAGACACCACCCCGTCACATTGCTAGATTCTCACAGAGCTCTTTAATGGGACTGTCTTTTAATAGGAGGTGAAAATCAGAGCAGGGTGAAGCTAAAGAAATTGGACAGCTAGATGAGAAGATACAACGGAAATAGATGAAAAGTAAAAAGCAGAAGCCAACACACGGGAAACATAAAGGAAATTGGCACACACCAAAAGGGGCACTCTCCTTTGAGACATTCTTTCCTTCTTTAAATCTTCAGCTGAAACCCCATATACACAAAGAGAAATTACAAGGAAAAGGTGATAAATAAAACTGATACACCTGAATTCAGATGTCAGCAAAAAAGGAATTAATTTGCTCCTCACTTAACATCTGGGGATCAGAATACTCCACAACTGCAGTAAACAATTTCACATTTCAATTTTCACCAAAATAAAACTCCTGTCAAACACAAGTGATGGAACCTGTTAGCATCACCTCAATGCCATCGGGTTTTTCTTGATAAATAACATAATGCCAAAATGAATTTACATCAGGAAAGGAGAAAGAATGAATGAATCTTGAAACTGAGGCTATACAGTATAGCCATACCCACGTAATGTTGACTACCTTAACACACTTGCTGAATCTTGTTGACATCAATCTGCGTAATGTCTCTACACTTCTCTGTTTTGGGGACAAAATCCCTTTCATTGTTGAGCCAATGAGGAACTTTTACACACAAATGAACTTTCTTTGTCACAGGGACAAACATGCCCAAGTCAAGTACGACAAGTTATTCTATTTTTGCAAATCGCTAAAGAAACTGAAAAAGAAAACAAGATGCTAAGTATTATAGGCTATTTAAAAAATATCACTAACAAAGTTACACTCTTTCTTCATGTATGAATGTTTTCATTTGGGAATGTATTATCAATAGATGCAATCAATCCAAATTATCCCCTATTTTGGGGACCATTCTGATGTAAGGAATGGAGGATTAACCTAATTACGTTTTCACTGCATCACAAAATAATTTGTTCACAGTGAATAAATTCCAGAAAAGGGTTTCCCATTATTTTCCAAAACAATGTCCTTTCTCCAAAACTTCACAAATATTCCCTTGAGAAAAGGCAATGCAGATATCTTTCCAGATGGTTGTATATACAGACCTAAGTGTTATGGGCCTCTAGTGGGGCATGCTCACTAGGGTGGGAAACTTCTTTATTCTACTACAGACTTTATTCTTGGCCAACATTGCACCATTTCAAGCAGCATAGTATAGCACAAGTAAATAAGAATTGTAAAGTCTTGGGACACAACTAAAACTTGGATCTTTGGATCAGCATTGCTCTTAATTTACCTACAGAGAAACAGCGGAATATGTAATCCTGACATAAACATGACTGATATGTCCTAGGCCACAGCCAAAGAGATCAAGAGCTTCCTAGGTCTTGTACCCTTTCCCTTTAGGATGGCTATTATCACTAGGTAGTTTATCTAGTTCCCTGAATAAAAACACTCAAGGGGCTAGTTAAAGCTCATTATTCATACTTAGTTCAGGAAAGAGTGCTGTACCATTCTTCAAACCATGGTCAGGTTTACAACTGAAACGATTCTCATCCCCGCATTATGAGGAACTTAAGAGGGTACTCACAGAAACAAAATCCATGGGAGATCTTCCCTACCTGGGAAAAGTGAACAACTTCTACTTTGCTTATTTTCATCTACAATTCAGCACACTATTTCTTTTGAAGCTAAATGTGCTGCCAATAGGATGGCAGAGAATCTCCTCTTCGACAATATGCAGTGATGATATTATAGAAAAAAAAGGGGAGTTATTCCTGACTTATCACTGTAGGGTATCAATATGCATGAAATAATAATTGTAAACACTTTATTTTAAGACACAACACAGTATGCAAGTAGAAAAGAAAATGTTTCATATATTACACAAAATATATTCTGAAAATGACTAAGTGTGTGAACCTCAAACTCATACAGTTGAATCTCAAATCAAAGAATGTAAACACAATTTATTATAATGATGTAAGGTACTAATTAATTATTAAGGCTTGCAGGAGGTAACCTTTGTATTATGAAATGATAGCCAGACCTCTTGCATGAATTGCTGGTAGGTACGTAGTTACCAGTGCAATCAATGTGGTGATAAGTGAGTTGCAACAGAATTTCCTCATGGCATTAACCTTTGTTTCTGTTTGACGGCTACAGGAAGCAAAAAGATTCTCACTCATCACATGTACAAGAAGAAGAAGAAGAAGAAGAAAAAAAAAAGACAACCTCCTGGTTGATACAGAATGATCAACTCAGATGACAATCCTTAGTTAGATGTCATTACACAACTCTGAGTTTCATAGATACAAGTTTGTTGTAGGATTACACCATATTGTTTTTAAGACTCCTCACCTTTTAACAAATCAGCTAAGAAAATAAGAGCAACTCACATATCAAAAACGACTACTTAAACAAGTTCTTTGATCCAAGAGCATAAACTTGACTGCTACCACAAGTTATATATTCATAAGGACAGACCACCACTGAAGCACTTGTTTATAAAGCATATCCTGCCTTTCACCAAATATAGAGCCAATATGGTCGTGACTAACAACCTCAGAATTGTGATATACTCACAGTACAAATGATTGGACCCTTTGACAGAAGAAGGAAAATATACTTTCCACAGTTATGACATAAGTAACAAAATCCTATGGTACATCAATATATAGTAAAATCGGAAAGCTGCACACAGAAGACACTTAAGCATGACAGTGAAAATATTATCTGAAAGTACTTGGTACTTCTACACACACGAACCACTTCAACTCCACCTGAAGAATAACACTTTTCGGATATAAATGTCTACGTATACCTCCACACAATAGCAAATATCACAAATGCAACTGAACGAGAGTTACCAGTCGTCAAAAGGCTTTCGTAAATACGTTACAACTTGAGCTAACCAGCCTTCACTCTCAACTAAGGACAACACCTGAAATTCAACAATACTACAAAAGAATGAGCAACTGAATCTAATCATCCCACAGATGATTACTGTAGAGTTGACTTCTGCATTGCCATTAATATTATTATTATTATTATTACTACCACTAATATTTTCATTATTATTACGATCGATAATACTAGGAAAACCAATGCATTCATTACTGTAACCTACTATCTCCATGCTCTTACAAATGAAGCTTTCTCATTTAAAAAGCAGCTTTCAAGAACTCTGTTCAATTCAACTTATATGGAAGAGCCCAAGCAAGCAATTTTTGGTGAGGGATTCGAACTCGCTACAACACCCACTCTACTGCAAAGATCACATAACATGTACAAATGAATTCACTTTATACTTAACACCTCAAGACACAAGACTACATCTTACGTTGAATAATTCTAAATTAGTCTAAAATTTTGCATAGAATACAACTCAATTACTTACTACAAGGTATTATCTGGGGTCACAATACTGTGTCCTCCTGATTTAATTTAATGTTTGGCTGAGAATATCACTCTTGCATTGTAAACAGGAGTATGACTAACACTACGTACTGTTTATCACATCAGAATACTCCATGACCAAGAAAAATCCACTATTGGCTCTACGATACACTAAGTGAGGCAAATAACATGGCTCCACACTAATTAAAAAAATAAAAATTTCCTAAAACTACTTCCCTATCCTCTAAGCATAAACACCCAAGAGCAAGGTAGTGCATGAATGGCTACGAAGGTAAGGTAGGGGTTTTACTACATACAATTTGTTATGAATAACTTCTGCTATTGGCAATACCATAATCAAAATACTTTAGAGATGCAGAATCGCTTGTACAGTAAGACTTTGCTAATCCAGAGTTTATGGTGAATCCTTGCTAGATTTGACAAAAAATACTTTGCTACAAAACTGAGTTTCATGGCCTATGGTGTCTTAAGAAATACCGAAACCAATTATTTTTAATGCAGGGTTATAAATGCATTAAAAATATACAAATATATTGTAAAAGTTATAACGCATGAAGACCTTGAAGGTAGGTTTTTAGTCAAGCCTTGGAATGGCTACCGAGAAGCAAGATCTGTAAGTGTACTTAACGGATTAACTAGTCTTGCACCAGACTGAAAACTGAACAGTAATTACCAGTGGTCCCCGGTTATCGGCAATTCGGTTTTACAGTGCTTGTCTAGTGACGAAAATAACTGGATTTTTGGTGCGATAACTGGATTTCTGGAGATAACTGGATTTTTGGAGATGATAATTAGATTTTTGGAGATGATAACTGGATTTTTGGAGATGATAACTGGATTTTTTGAGGCAATAACTGGATTTTTGGTGCCGATACGAACCGATATCTGCTTATCAGTGCTGATACCCACCTAACAGAGGTGATGATAAACGTTGATATTCATCAGTTTCCGGTTATCAGCGATTTTCGGTTATCGTCACGCCATAGGGAACAGAACCCTCGCTGATAACCGGGGACTGCCTGTACTATATATCGTGAAGTTATAAATGCGTTAAACATAATACTTTTATCATTATTTTAGTTTGGCAATTCCACGAGAATCTTGGTACTCTGGATACAAGCACGGGACAAATATTCCACTGTTTTCATGTATCTTATTATATTTTATTTTTAATGTGCTTATTCCATTCAATAAAAGGGTGTTTAATACACAGCAACAAAAGGCTTTTTAATAATGCAAGGGAAATGTACACAAAAGAAACAGCATATTTCTGTTTTACTAAACATTTAAACTTTAAACTATGCATTTTCAAATCATACTCCTTTGTGATTAAATGTTATAGTGTACTAATTCTTTTGCTGTTTACTGTATTGCAATCAACAGCCAATTAAAGAAACTCAGCTTTTCTGTCAATTTTCTTACTGTCAAACAATGCCCATCAAAGCATCAGACAATCCAAAATAGCCCCTAATTACTAAGTCAGACAATCCAAAATAGCCCCTAACTACTAAGTCAAAATCTGGACTTAAAAAATGCAGGATTAACAAAGTCTTATGATACTTAGAAAAATGTTGCCTAAGGGGCTACCTGATATACAGAGAGAGAGAGAGAGAGAGAGAGAGAGAGAGAGAGAGAGAGAGAGAGAGAGAGAGAGAGAGAGAGAGAGAGAGCATAAATTGTTTATAAAGCAGTAAGTTTCACCTTAAGATCCATGCAGTTCATAATTTGAATTTGTAGTTTTATTTAGTCATTCAGCTACGTACATTTTGTACTTTGAAAGGCTACTTAAAATTCTACAGGTGAAACAGAGCTGGAATATTCACAAACCTATTCTACTCTTACATGTAACTAAAACTGACTATTAAACACTTGAGTGAGACTTTCAACTGAACATTACAATAAAAAGATACTTCCGTAAATATTTTCATTTGACTTTCCATGAAGCTACCAATTCTAAAAAGAGTGATACCATCGAGCAACTCATTTAAATACCAACCACCATCACCAATAATGTATGAAACCAAGACATGGCAAAGTCGATGCATAATTTAAGGCTTTTCATTGACCCAATACTGGAATTATCTAAGGTATTGTACAATGAAACTTTTCATCTCAACAACTGCTTACCTATGTTGTGGCTAAGAGCTTCTTGGCATAGATGTCAGTCATGCAAGAACTTGACTGAAGGAAAAATGGGGTGCTTCAGATTTCCTTAGAATAATATATCTTTCTTCCACTTACATCTAAACATTCTTTTCACTTGAATAAACTTTTGCAGTACAATCTGCTGAACCACTAACGATAAATTTTGAGTTTGACCAGTCGACAGCAAGAACCTTGTCTGTGTGGCCTGTCAAATCATACACTGGGGCCTTTGGTCTGAAAAGCAAAACAAACATCCTTAATAACATTTTTGCACTCTAATACAAGATCTAATTTCATATGTTCACTAACAATTTGCAAAGGAATCAAGCAAAACTAGTCTTGCAATGTCTTACACTAAATGTCAGATGAAAATATATGATAGGTAAATATGTTTTTCACAGATACGCTTAATATCTCGAAATAGGGAATAAATTAAGTGAAATCTGTCTTTTCTATAGTTGCTAAACCACTATGCTAGCAAAAAGGACAAGAATCTATTTCAGCTCATACAAACACACAACTATTGACGACAGATAAATTTTCATCGGAGATTAAATAAACCTATCCTTACTAGGGTAATATAACTTTAATTATTTTATACTTTATAAGATATATGCCGAAGTGAAACCTAATAGCCCATTTACCAGGGCTATGTATTTTCATGACCCTTGGCACCTGTTCATGTTGCACAGAAATGTGTCAAGGGAAAGCAACTGACAGGTGATATGGGGACTCCCTCTAGTAAGGAAAGATCTCATCCACCATTAATTTCTGCTGAAATAGTTCAAGTAGCTATCTAACAACCAGACAACCTGCTCTACACTAATTTTTTAAGACATAATAACAGGTTTGCCATTCATATGGACAGTCCTTATAATGATGCCCTTGTCTTCTGCAGTAAAAACAAATATGCTTCTTGAAAAGAACCCAATACAGTGAACTGACCCCCCTGCGAATAGCTAAAATCCGCTAATACTTAAAACCCCTCTAAAAACACTTAGAACTGCCCATTTTGATAGTTTAAACACAAGAAAAACCCTGTAAAAATGCTTATACCTTAGTATTTTAATAGTTTTATCACAAAAAGTGCCTGTATTCATGAAAATGATATGAAAATACAGTAAGTAGTGAATATTTCTTAGTGAAAAATACAGCAAATGGGCAAATTTTCTGCGAATAATGGGTAGATATGTTCCACAGAGAAACCAGCAAATGCGTGAGTCCGCGAATCGTGAGAACGCAAATACGGGGGGTTTACTATATGCATTTGGAAACAAGGAATACCAAATTCATATTTTAGGACTGAATGGTACACTATCATTTATAACTGTAAGTAGTTTAACATGACTATCGAGTCACAGCTGCACAATCACACATTTCACCCCAAAAACACTGCATGCAAACAATGATAAAATCAGTTAACTACAAGTGCTGGATTCTTGAACATTACCTATACATGTGAAACCTTGCCTTTTACCAACTGGTCAGGAGAAAACTGGTAGATAGAGAGGTTTCACGTAATGAAGAATAATGTCTACAGCAGACTTTACAAAACATTGATCAAACATGTCTTAGGCTCCAAGATAACACTTTTGTCTACCATTTATGTACTTTACATCCATTTTCTTTGGTCCTTTGTCTTGTTCCGCTTTCCTGCCCTCATTCAAGAGTAAATCTTTTGTGATTAAGTGATTTAGATAACCCACATTTGCAGTCAAACTCAAATGTGAACAATTATAAAGGTGGGTTTCTCAGGAAACCACCTGGAACTCAATACTCAAAGAAAAAAAAAACAGATATATATAAACTAAAGACTGTTACCTGAGTAATAAATGCCACAAAATTCAACTGCTATAACTTTACTAGTACATACCTTCTCGAGTCCCACATTTTGACCAGATTATCATATCCACCAGACACAAACAAGTGTTCAGATACAGAGCTCCACTTGACACTTGGAACCCACTTTGTGTGTGATATATACTTCTGCTGTACTATCGAGCCATCTGTAAATAGTTCAATGTACATTTAAGGAAACAGATACAACAAAGGATTAAGAAAGACCAACCAGAAAAAAAGTATGGCCAGGTGCTGTAAATCTATATCAAAATCACTTCAAAAAATTCCAGTCAAGAATGTCTTAATTGCTTATGTACATGTGTACCTAATGCTATTCTGATAGATGAAGTTTCGTTTTTGCATTCGTCTCTCATTCTTTTATACTGTATATCTTTCTCATTAATGTTTCCGTACATTCCTCCTTACCCGAAGCAAAATAATTGAGACCTACCTGACACACGTGGATCATACAGTCTGATATATTTATCTGCACAGCCTGTTAGAACTGTACCATTTAATGGAGAAAATGTCACACTAAAGATAGCACAGTTTGAATTGTACTGTGATCTGAGACCTCCAATTTCAAGATCCCATATACGTAAAGAATGGTCCCAGGACCCAGTGATGACTTCTTCGTTTGACATCCATACTACTGAGCCTACACTCTCTGTATGACCGGACAGGGTCATAATTGGTGTCTGCAAAAGAAAATGAGATATTCATAATTTCCCAAATGACCACATGAAAATCCATTTCAGAATCTAACTTGACAACTAAATATGACACTCTAAAAAGAGGTTTGCATGCTGAATTGACAGACACTATTGCCTACAATGAACTGGCATGCAAAGATGGGAGAAGTTTGTACTAATTCTTCTCACCCTCCAACTTAACAAGATTAAGTTACTATTGTACTTTCCAAAGTACAATTTACCTTTTTCTCTGGTTTCTTTGCTGATCCTTTGATTTTCTTTTTCTCTTGTTCACTGTCATCTGCGGCTGCTTCCTCAAGGACTGACGGCTTACCTAGAAAAAACAGAGAGAATATAATTAGAAAATAAAAACCTTCCTAAAAATATTTCCAGTGCCAATGCTCAGGGAATAAATGCTAAATAATACATAACTGTAAAACACAGAGAAACCCCATCACATCAGTAAGTCACTGACTGAAAGGCAAAAGACATAAAAGTAACAAAAAACTCATTATAAATCCAATAAAAAAGATTAAAGTAAAAGAAATCAGAGGAAAATATGAATGAGTGAAAAAAAATGAACAGCACAACAATTACTATGAAAAAGTGTTAATCCTGGGAAGCTGAGCAGTGAAACTGACTCTCAAGAACAAGCCCAGATTAATAGTGCATCAGGAATGTGATGTAGGCATGCGCAGTAGGACTGGGTCCGCTTCATGGATGGAATATAACCACTTATGAATAATGGGTTCATAAAAGCACAAGTTGCTCCGATACAAGCTTATTAATCCTTTAACAGCTTAATACATATAGAGTATATACATGGTGTGCCAATTTTATCTGAGCCATTTGGTACATAAATATATGGAGTGCTGAGGTTTTGACACTGGCTGCATGAACAAATATTCACGAATGCTTTTTCTCACCATGGATACAAGTATTATTGTATTATTGACTAAATAGGTGAGAAGTGGCACATCTGATTAGAACAAAACCTGGAATGGTGAATATTTTCATCCGAATGCAAAATTCCCCCAATACGAGAGGTATAGAACTACTGGCACTTACCTAAAGACCAAATTTTCAGCATGTTATCCCAGGAGCCGGTTGCAAATCTTTTGCAAGAGGGAGACACTGCAACACTCTCAACACTCTGAGAGTGGCCTCGACACTCACTCACACATTCCACTGTGTTTGTATTACTCTGCCACACCCAAACAACAGCTGTCTGATCAATTGAAGCACTGCAAATAGAGTAGCACAAGAAGGATTTTTAACTGTGGGCAATCTGTGGTTTGCAAACTAGTCTATCAAATATGCATCAAGGAATAAAGATCACTTATCCTCTAAAATACTTTCAAAGAAACTAGAAGCTATACAAATAAAATTATGCTCCATAACCTTAATAGCTATACCTCTGGTTTTGAAACTTCATTATACAAAAATCATTTGGAAGCAATGGGAGTCTAATTAGAACTGCTCAAGAGTTAGCAGTGCACACCAGACAACCAAACAAGACTGTCCTGAGACAAGCCAATGT
Organism: Macrobrachium rosenbergii; assembly: GCF_040412425.1. Classification (NCBI taxonomy): domain Eukaryota; kingdom Metazoa; phylum Arthropoda; class Malacostraca; order Decapoda; family Palaemonidae; genus Macrobrachium; species Macrobrachium rosenbergii. The sequence continues at coordinate 75,078,338 of NC_089750.1, forward strand.
AGCAACAGTGTATAAGAGATATATTTTCGCAACAAAAAAACATCTCTTACAATGTCAGTACTACTGTGATTTTATTTACATATTCTCAAAGCAGTTGTAGCAGTGTTGGACTAAATCTGTACTTTTCAACCTCAATTCTAATAAATATTTTTAGAAAATCTTGTAGTCTATGGTGAGCAATGCTGCAATGAATCCTAAGTACTGCCTACAGAGAACTTGGTAAGGCAGAATTTGTGCAGTAAATCCACTATGGTGATTCTGCTTCCAAGTTTTCAAAGCATGTATTACTTAAACTGCAGACTGAAACAACTGATTCAAGAGAACATTTTGCTTGAAAAAAGAAGTCAGAATGGTGGTAAGTAGTGCTACAATCTGTCACTTACTATCAGTAGGTAAGTGTCAGGTGAAAATGAATGTAAAAAAAAAAAAAAAAAAAAAAAAAAAAAAAATTAAATTTTTTCATACATGCCTAGTACCTAAATAGCCCAGACACTATGTTTTGTTTAAAAACAAAAGCATACTCCCTCAGAGATGGAAATTAACAGTGGTATAAGGGGGAAGTCCAAATCTAAAAAATGTGGAACTGGGTGAATTGAATGCCAACCCAAAATCCACACTAACCAACCCAAAATCCTAGACCTAATCTTATAATTTGCCTAGCCATTGAGCACCAACCCCTAGCCTTGCTAGTCTGCCTCAAATCTTTCTCCTACCCTTGAAATTTACTTAGTCTGCCCTTGCAAACATATACAGGCAGTCCCCAGTCATCGACGGGGCTTGGTTATCGGCGATCCGGTTTTACGGCACTTGTCTAGCAACAAAAATCGAAGATTTTCAGCGCCAATAATTGGGTATTGGCACTGATACAAACCTAACAGAGGTGCAGATCTCTGGTTACTGGCACCAATAAGACCCAAAAATCGCCAACTTTCGCTTATCGTCACACGCTGTCGAAACGGATCCCCCACTGATAACTGGGGACTGCCTGTAGTACTGTACTAAATAAAAAAATCTACAGAATTCACAGGATCATGAACATAATACCAAACATGTATACAGTAAATGCAGTCCAAAGAATACATTTTTAATCTGAGCCAATATATACTGCAATTCAGTGAATTTCTCAACAATGACGTTATCAAATTATTTCAATAGCAAATGGATACCATAATTATTTTAGTGTACAACAAACCTAATGATGAACAATAATATCCTTTTCTCATACTTAGGCATTATGTAATACTATTATATCTTTGAGTTCTTTACAAAGGTTAGAAAACCATTTTCAACAAAATACAGTATAACAGGTAATATATTTCCTAATAAATAAACTAAAGAATGAATGCTCCTCTTCCTTTCACATATCTTTCCAAGTGGTACTCTAACAAGTAATTTCAATGCTTACTACATTCTGTACTGCAATCTCTTAAATATTAAATTCAACAGTAAAGATAAATAATATCTACAGTAGTGTATGATAATCCCATGAACATACACACTACTCTTAATCTCTTTCCTCATGCCTAAACCACTTCATTTGCAAGAAATAATTCATGTTACTCAGACACTAAATGCTTCTAGTTGGGCCTTTCCCTTCCTAAGAGTCTTTGCATCTGCCCAGTAATGTCCAATGGATGCCCCTGGCCATTGCAAGGCATGAACAGAACTGAACATGACAAATTTCTAAAGTAATTTGTATTTTTCCTAACATACAAACCTGAGGTCTTTACATATGGGATTAATTTTCAGTGAGTTGGAAAACTGGCCGATACACTTTTGCAAGGTGGTTATGGTCACAGCTACCGATGGTAAGGGTGGACGCACCACCCATCAAGTCTGTGCACATTCAATTCTATGCAGTTTTCTTTTGACTGCCGTCTCATTTAGACGTCCATTTCTTTTCCTCGACCTGCCGTTTGTTGTAATTTTAGGCCAAAGGCCAAGCACTGGGACCTATGAGGTCATCCAGCGCTGATGAGAAACTGACCGTCAGTAAGGTCTGAAAGGTGTTACAGGAGGAAAACCTGGCAGTTGCAATAGAAAGCAATTTTTACAGAGGGTGGAAAGTCAGATGGAAGAAAGAGAATATGAACGGGGGTGCAGTAAAACGAATGAGAGGTTGGAGCTAGGGGCCAAAGGGACACTGCAAAGACCCTTAAGTAATGCCTACAATGCACCAAGTGAGGCGCACTGACAGCACTAACCCCCTACGGGGATTGCAAGGCATGTACCTCTATTGATAAAAACACAGTTGGAACACAGAGAGGGGTGGTACTCACACAAACATACCTCAGAGGGATTACTGTCGCAAAGTTTACAGCAAAACCTTGGAAAATAAAAGTAAATACATACCTGATGAAAGTTTTGGTGGGGGAATCTGTATGCACCCAAGCAACGGCTTTGACCGGAGCTTTGTGGGCTGGAATGGTAAGTGTGTGCGCCTTTTCTCCTTTGCCAGCGTGGAGACCATCAGCATCCCAGAGGTGTACTGTGTTGTCGTAACAACCTGTCAAAAGCCTTAAAAAAGAAAAAAAAATCATTATTCCAACTGGTATCTCCTGCCTATGGCTCTAAAACATAAAGAAACCAGGCTCAGTAAATTTTTGTGAAACATTTACTACAATAATCTGCGTATTCTTGGAACCAATGTAAAACAAATATCAGAAACATCTGGAGTGTTCAATAATACATGGTAAAATACTCAAAATGCAAGAACTTTGTATGGATGGAAACTATCCAAAATATACAAGTCAGTTTATCTTACCACTTATCTGTGCACTGGAGCGTGGAGACCCAGTCATCATGCTGAAGCGAGTCCTTAGGAGTGGGAGGTGGCTGTTGTTTCACATACTCTATTTCTATAACCTTTTCTAAACTAATGTCATCTTCTTCCAACTGTTTTTCTAGCAGACCAACCAGTATCTGACCTTTGACTACAAAGTCAAACAATGGAAAATCTTTCCCCGGATCAGTGCCCGCTGAAAAGGAATGAGGAAAGTGTCATTTTTCTCAACAGGAATGTGGACCAGGTTAAACTTCTGAAAAAGAACGAGGACAAATTGAAATTTTTGAAGAGGGATGAGATCTGTAATATTTCTCGAATGGAAATGTAAAATGTGAATGAACACATTATTTGACATCCAAAAATATGGACAGATACACCAGCAGTAAGAAAGCCAGGTTCATTTGCTAAAATACAGGCAGTCTCGGTTATCGGTGGGGTTCCGTTTCCGAGGGTGTGATGATAACCGAAAATCACCGCTAACCGAGAACTGGTGATTTCGGCGCTTTTTCAGGGGTTATCAGCGCCTCTGTTAAGTATGTATCGGTGCCAATTTTCGTCGCTAGAAAAGCCCCATAAAACCGGATCGCCGTTAACTAGGGACTGCCTGTATGCAAAAGGGTGATGGCAACTTCATACATAAGATTTACAATATAACTCCATCTGGAAATCCACTGTATCTGTTCAATATGTCAGACAATTCCTTTAGCTGATGATGATTATCATAAATTAATTTAGCAAGGCTACCAAGTCACATTCTACTCTCACAGGGATCACACAAAGAAACTGTTCTGGAATAAGAAGTGAAAACTGAAAACAGTCCGAGAAGTTGTACAACTAATTGGGAGGAGACCAAAAGGAACAGAACGAATGAAAAGACATGCAACAGGGGACACACGGATGCAGTAAATAGAACAGAGTGTAGAATTTACGCCAAAGGCCAAGCGCTGGGACCTATGAGGTCATTTAGCGCTAAAAGGGAAATTGAGAGTAAAGAAGGTTTGAAGGAGGTAACAGGAGGAAAACCTCGCAGTTGCACTATGAATCAACTGTTAAGAGCGGGTGGAAAGTAAGATGGAATAAAGAGAATATGAATGGAGGTATAGTAAAATGGATGAAAGGAGTTGGAGCTGGGGGCTGAAGGGATGTTGCAAAGAACCTTAAGTAATGCCTACAGTGCACCACATGAGGTGAACTACCCTCTATGGGGGGGGAGGTGATGCAGTTAACATGTTACAATAAAGTAGAAGTAATCAACTTTAAAATGACACAAGAATAGGTAACATCGCACAAACATCTTCACATTCACTGTCATAAGTCAAACATCATTTACCACTAGCTAAGCCAGTGTAAAAATTAATAGATGAACCTTCTGACCATATTATAAGTAAATAATGATATAATTCACTGACACTATATGTTTAATAACCCAAGGTAAGGTCCGGATAGAAGACTACAGCAACTGTGTTAGAGGAATCTGAGATGAATGTTGGTGTCCGTCAGGGACCTGCACAGAGTTCTTTCTTGTTTATCACGATATTAGATATATTAGATGTAGAATAAGCTGCACAAAGCACAGAAAGGGAGGGCCCTGGGAGCTGCCGTATGCTTATCATCTAAAGTAAAATAAACCAGAGGAAGAGACTGTAATGTTTCAATTATGGTAGAACTGAACAGTGAAGAAAGGACTGTATGGGAAGCAAAGAAAAATATTTAGTCAAGAGCATTCAGGAGAGGTATGGGTGTGAGCTACTTAATTTTGAATATAAAATATGGTGTCACAAGATACTCAAATTATATAACAGCAAATGTGGAAAAGAGGAAAACAGCGCCAAGCTGTGGTGGAAAGGCAGATTACATATGTGAGGACACATCAGACTGCGAAGCAGGTATTAATAAGGCAACCACATGGCTGCAATAAAAAAAGAGATGACTAGACTTCTTGGTATAAATAGAGTATTTTGACGGTAAGCAGATAAAAATGTATCTATGAACCGAATCTTGGAGTAGAAAATGTTTTTGACATGTACAGGCATTCCCTGGTTATAGGCGGGGTTCTATTCCGACAGCGCGACGACAAGCGAAAATCACCGATAATCAAAAATCGGCGATTTTCAGCGCTTATCAGGGCCGATAACCGGATATCGGCACCTCTGTTTGATATGTATCGACCAATGCCCGATTATTGGCACTGATAAATCGGCAATTTTCAGCGCCGAAAATCAACGATTTTCATCGCTAGACAAGCGTCGTAAAACCAGATCGCCGATGACCGAGCCCGCCGATAACTGGGGGCTGCCTGTATTTGGAATGCTGAGTAAAACACTTGATACAAAGACGCACAAACGGAACTTTCCTTGATACTGTAACATGCAAAATATCTCTGCAACAGATTCAAGTACAGCACTTACATTTTTTCAAAAATGTTTTGAGAATTTTGTTGAGCCCTGCAGTGTCAGTGTTGCTTGGTATTGATACTGATGCTCCAGGAACAGCATACCTGCAATGGAAATTTTTGTTTAAAAATATGAAATGCCCATCTGTAATCCAGTTATGAAATACTGCTAATGGATGGTACCACAAATACTCTGTTATTTGATATGCAGAAACGACCCTACTTACGAACATTCAACTTACAAACATTCAGAGATAAAAAAAACAGGATCGCAAATTAAAACGGTGTTTAGAGCACTCCTCTTTGCCACCCGTAAGTTCAAATTTTGTTCTGTGTTCCTATTCTAAAAAATGCAATACTGTATGTACAGTGAATTGTTTTAGGATGATAAACATACAGTACTGTGCTGTACTGACTTTATATCACACTGTACTTACATAGGTGTGAAGATTACAGTAACTACCTTACAAAACACCTCTTCAACATATAAACGGCCATCCGGAACACAACTTGTTCGTAAGTAGGGTGGTGTCTGTAAATGCATGGCATCACTGTACCTATTGATTTCACTAACAATTGTCTGAATGTAAGAATCTGGAAAAAATAAATAGAAATAAGCAATTGGGGGGGGGAGGGGGGCACTGACAAGTGGAGAATGCATAGGTCCTGGGGTGGCATTAAATGGCACTGGAATAAGGCTGGCGTCCTTACCAACAAGGCACACCCACACACCACCTGATGCACATATGTCACTCACTTTTGGAAAATAATCGGTCATCATTGTCACTGTCACTTTCTGTTTCACTATCTGTATCTTCAGAAAGTGAAACTTCTTCATCACTCGCTTCATGAAATGATGTCAGTAAATTTACTAAAAATTTTTTTGGGAAAATGTAAGATATGACATAACTTTCTACCCAAAGTAAATAATGTAACTCTACATTCTGCAACTAATTCACTGATATGATATGCATTTACACATAATTGATAGCTACTGCTAGCTGCATTTCCTATCACATCTTTATCCCAAATCAACAAGGAATAATTACTAAAATAAGAATGATGATAATGAAGGTTATCACTCAAAACCAAGACTCCATCATAACGCCAACCAAGACGCCTTAACTTTCATTCTAAAAAAGATAAATAAATAAAAATTCTGCAATAAATCACATCACGGGTAACTCCTATTATTCCTTTAACCTTACATTATTTCTGTCACCACTTTATCCCATACCATCAACTTATAATAATTAAAAAAAACTAAAGATAAAGGTAATAATTATCGGGATCAGGTCACACAACACAAAACCAACATCAACACTTCATAAACTTATCAAGAAATCACGTAACAGGATTATGACGATGCCGTTGTCATGTCATATCATTTAGCCAATGTCTATTAAGCGTTGATACATCATCAGAGTAAGCTACTGCAAGGGAAACCCTGTCTTTGAAAGTACTGGTGAACGGTTTAAATCGGTCCATTAAAGCGGCCCAACACCAGGAAATGGAAAGCCTGAAAACTAGTTCTTCAACTTTTGGGCGTTAAATCCAGACAAAAATAGAGGTAACACAAAAACTTATGGAACAATAATGATTAATGATGAAAAAATGAACAGGATAAAACAAAAAATAGGCAGTCAAAGGCAGAAAGATTATTCAACTGCATCAGGGGTGAAGCACTAATCCCATCCAAAACTGCTATAAAATAAAGGTTGCCCAGCATGTCACAGAACATTGGAAACAGTCCAATCTATCTGATAAACATCCTTTGAGGCGATTGATAACATTACTGTGATCCAATTCTTTCCTAAGATCTTTGGCTATGTGAATGCTGGTCACTGGATGCTTTCTTATGATACATACTTAGTAGGGCACTGATTGATAGATGCATGAGAGGAAGGGTTTTTCAATACAACTATCAAATGCCTACATTGACTTTGGCTGTGCCCTTGCAGACACATTTTTTAATTTTACGAACTGGGACCTTTGGCTGAATCCCCCGTACAGCTTGTAGCCTACCACCGTCATAATAAACATTTTCATATCAGGTTTTCACTTTAAAAGGTCAGACGTGAAATGAGTTTTCTTCGCCCTCTCTATCCTGTGCTTTTTCTCCCTGAACTTCCAACAGATCTAGGTTTTATTCTATCCCCCTTTATTTACTGGGCATTCCTGCAGGTCTTCATTTGGTTACTTCTGTACCAACACTGACTGCCTTACTAACTATTCCTCAACCTTTCTCAATCCATGTTGAAACCATCTGAATCTTTGAGCTGTCTTTTTTTCTCAGCCTCTTTTTACCATATCTTTCCAGCTATTCCTCGTTTATAAAACAATCTTCTCACCATACTCGTGCCCTGAATCTTACAGGCCTTATTATGTACCCATCATAGACCTTTGCTCTCTCTGCTAGTAAGATATTTTTTTTTATCTACCATAAAGACTCCTGAACCATGAGTCAAGAATGGGCCCTATCAATAAGAATTGGAATGGTGTAAAGAATTTAGGCCAGAGAATTGAAATCATATCTTAAAATGTCTAGACCATAGGGTAGCATAACGATGATTGTTTTGTAATCATTTAAATGAATCTAGCACACTCACTGATGAAAATAAGATGATAAAAAAAAATGTATGGACTCCTCAAGTGAATGTAGATTCTAGATTAAGTAAGCTTGGCCCAGAATGGTCTCTTGCTTGTCAGCAGCACGTGAGATGAGGGATAAGTATGATTTTTGAACGATTAAAGAACCCTGAACCGAGGATGCATATTAACTATAGCTGATTACTGTATAAGTCAGGAAGACGTTTGGTAACTTGCTAATGACGGCCACAATTGTAGTCATTTTGGTTTGATTATCGTAGGCATTTCTGTAGTAGCCATTTAAGAGGGAATACCACCTGACCCGGGACAGATGTAGAGTACGGGAACAGGGGTAAGCGTGAAAATTCAACCGAGAAAACGGGCCAAACCTAACCTTTCCCAGACTCCTGTGTCCTGACCTAATCAGATCTTACCTCCCCATTCTGACTTACGGCACTGTGCTCTGACCTGGCTGGAGGGGCTTTGCCCGCCTTGATCCCCCCAAGTAACGCTGAATATCAGAAACAGATCAGCAAGACTAAATTACTGTTCGGATACGTGGTTTGGCACTGGCTACGACCTAACAAAAACGAATTCAACCTAACCTTTCCTAGAGCGTTGTGCCCTGACCTAACAAGAGCTTACCTTTCTAACGTGACTGAGGGTGCCGTGCCCTAACCTGATGGGAGGCTTCACCCCTCAGACACTGCCTAAGTATAACTTAAGATCGAGCATTATGGACTCTTGACCTATCCAGATCTTACCTACCTGATTAACTTTGGGTGACATGCCCTGACCTGGATGGGGGGATTTGCCCCCCTTTGGATCCCCCCAAAGAGGGGGTCACCTGTTCCAATTGGCGACTGGCAGGAATCAGGCCGTGCAACTAACGTTTTACCTATGACCTGGCCGGACGCACCTTAACCTGGCGTGACCTCGGACGCTGTGCCCTAACCTGGCAGGGCCCCTGGACCCTACCATCCCACCCCCAACCCCAGGTAAGTCGTTACCCCTCCTCATTCTGCGTTTAACCCCTCGGCTGTTTTAACTACTGGAATAATCCAGCGCAAATAAATTAAAATGTCCCAAAACAAGACCAGACAATAATAAAAAGACATGGCTGTCGAATCTTGACAGGGGGGCAATGGGTATACTACGGTGGGCATCGGCCTGTGGCCAATCCTACCCTCCCCTAATTCCATCTCATTCCAAACTAATGAACAGAACTCACTGCTCCTGTTTGGTGACGAATTTGACGAGGACGTTCGGGTGCAAGCTCTCGTTCAGCTTCTTCAGGTTCTTCGCCATGATTGTTTTTGAAGTTACGATGAAAATAAAAGTCACATTTAATTGGAAGCGAGACCGGATCTTCTTTCAGGAATCCTCGGGAATTGGCGTCGAGGGAAGTGTGGACGGCGCGTCGCTTTGTAACGGCACCTCTCTTTTTTCTGATGTTTATTTCTTTATCCCGACATTGTCTGAATTCTTCTTTAAATGGAAGAAATTTAGGATGTTTAACTGGAAGAGGTTTAATTTTTTTTTGTCTTTCATCTCGGAGAAAGATGGGCTAGTAAATAAAAATCAAGTGTTGAGTCTCAATATAATATTTATGGTCACTGAATCTAGCATTTCTATTCGAACCATGCTTTCTTTTCTTCGTCCATTTTCCGTTTCTCTAGCTGAATTTGAGAGAGAGAGAGAGAGAGAGAGAGAGAGAGAGAGAGAGAGAGAGAGAGAGAGAGAGAGAGAGAGAGAGAGAGAGAGAGAGAGAGAGAGAGATAGGGGGCAGGGCAATTACCACTGTGCCATTGGTCTTCAGTTACTATACTGTGCAATTGTGTATAGGGTATCTTAGTGACTCGTCTTCTCATTGCCATTTTGCTTTTTATTCTATTGTTATGTTTATACAGCATTCATTAGTTTTTAATACATTACATACATACAGTATGTATGCAACTTAAGAGGTCATTTTTGTGACTTGATCTTGAATATGTAGTCCCGTAAAGTTAGCTTGCCATGATGAAAATGTTCCCACAAAAGTTATATCTTGGTATATTTCAAGTAAAATATGTTTTTGTTCGAATAATTTTATACAGCTATGATGGACTGGCTTTTTTCCCCATGGATTCTAAGTTTTAGTGACTTGGTAAGTTTGAAATATCATGATTAATACTAGTTGCAAATTTAGTTGAAAAGATAGGATGCTATAAACCTTTAGGGGCTTAACAGTTAGAAACCCAGTACTGAAAAGGAAACCAAGACGTAAAGAATAAACCATGGTAAAGAAGTAACAAAGAATAGACTAGGTTTTGGGGTAGGCTACCATATACAAAGCACATTTCTGTACCTATTTTTTTCATACTTTGCAGAAAATCCACAACCTCCCTAGATTTGTTAGCTGAATACTAGAGAGGTGTCTATAATTTAAGTTCAAATCACCTTTTAACTGACAAATTTTTAATGTGCACCTCCAATTGAAGTTATGCTTGAAAATACACAAGTTTTACGCAACAAGGAATCATAACAGGTACTTATATTTTTTATACTGTGCAGAAAATCCACAACTTCCCTAGATTTGTTAGCTGGTTACTGGAGAAGTGTCTATAATTTTAGCTTAAATTCTCTTTCAACTGACAATTTTTTAACGTGAACTTCCATTTGAAGTGGTGTTTGAAAATACACAAGTTTTGCACAGCAGGGAATTATAACAGATGAAAGAACCCATTGAGTACTACTGTTCATGGTATGCTCACAACCAAGTTACCTCAAGCGGGTCTGAATGACGATTATTTTCTCTCTTGCAAACCACTGACCATCACAGTCAAGCCTTTGTCACACACGCACAAATCATGACACCTAAAGAATGGTGTCACTGTAGCCACTGCCAGAACAGATTTGGGATCCTGTTTGGCTAACATTGTTAAACCTTTCACTATACAAGTTTAGCAAGGGAAGCTTACAGATTATACACTTGGTTGTTTGGTCAAAGCTCTGCAACTGGGCAGACTTTACAGTGACTAAACAAGATAACTCTCTACCATTCCAGTCGTGTCAAAAGGTGTGCACCTTTCCTCTTTAGGGGTAATGATTGTTTTTGATCTAGATAGTTCTGTTATCTGAAATTTTTTGGTTTTTCATATTTGGGTAATTTGTTCTTTTAATTTTGCTTGTCGATAATAACAGAAGAAGTAGAAGAAGAAGAAGAATACATCATGCACTGTGAGTCTTTCATTTCTCTCATCTTCCTTTATGTTACTATAAAAATCAAAAACGTTAAATCCACATTGCGGTATCAGCTGGTGACAAATCCTTTAAAAAAAGAGAAAATACATTCACAGCTAGTTTAGCCACAACACCTACAAAAATCAAGTTGTTCTCAGATGCTACAAGCCACACCAATGACGAAATAGTTTGAGAACGAATAAGTTGATTTAATAACCTTTTTGTTCAGAGCAGAAAATTCTAAACAGAAAACTTACTCTAACAAAAATAAAAATGAAAGGTAATGACAAAGGAAAACACAAGACTCTTATAAAAGTTTTTATGTATGAATACACAATAAATGGAATACATTTCACCAAAGACAAAGAACAAAAACAGGTCTTAGTTGAAGTACACTTACATGACACAGATATTGTAGCCGAGGTACAGCCTCGTGTACTTCAGGAGCTCCCGTTGATGGCAAGACCGATTCTATCGTGTGCCTTAAACAACAACTATCACAATTTGTTCCTGACAGATGTCAAAACTTGGCAACTGTCTCCTTTGCTTTGTCACCATTAGTGTACATACTAAGTAGGGGTATGTGGATGTCAAAGTGTGTGTGTGTTATCATTATTCTGTTTTTGTTAATACCAGCTATGAGCACCATATGCAAGAGCTGTCTGTTGTACTATTCCACAGAGATTAAGTGGATGGATCATATAGTAAAGACTTCCTCAACTGCGATCTGCTATGTTTCATATAAGATCACCGTTCAAATCTACTGATTTTCAATTTGAAAATGACATACGTAACAAAATCCGAGTGTCAAAATCTTAGGCCTTTTTCAAAGAAAACCACATGAAGAATCATTGCAGCAATCTCTGTTGCCACCACAGAGTTAATATTGGTAAGTATGAAACAAATTTATCCAAAATATGCATTCCTTACTGAAAGTACTTTGACGTTCCTTGTTCCAATATCCTGAATTCTTTAATACGACAGATTCTTCAAATGATTTCTCTACTTAAGAAACTTCATGACTCACACAATGTCTAAATCCCTCAAAAGCTTACCAATATGAATGATTTGCCTGCACGACAACAATGTTACAGTTCACCTCAAAACGATAAGTAACAGAAGAAACAAAATGTGTCATCTATCACTACATACAACCTATTCAAGTTAACTCATGAAATGCATGATCAACCGACTCCTGTCCCCAAAAAGGGGAATAACTTTTTTTTTTTATGGAACAGGCATAGGAGGAGGATGACAGATAGGAAGCAAAGCATAAGATGGGGAAATGAGAAAACGAAAAATAGTCAGATTTCACAGCTTTTGCCCCTAGAGGCTTGAGTATGAAATTAAAGTCTCCATATTACTAACCAATCATAACACTGTTCATCAAATTAATTGTCACATGAATTCAGAAAGCACAGATGAATTTCACCTGAAACAGAATTTTTTAAATTTGTAGGTTTCAGCAGGCCTGTTTCTGTCATAGCATATTTCAGTCTCTTTTCATGTATAATACTGAAAAACTATTAAAACAAAGTCTTAAGGCTAATATACAACACTATTAAGCAAAGCCTATTTTGAACATAAGGTAATATCCTTTTGTAATAGTCGAGTTAATGAATAAAAGATCCTTTCTGTAGTGCTTTGGTTCAACAACACACTGACCACAATGAACAGAGAAGTTTATAACAACTGAGGACAACATTTCTCTTCCACTGCAGTAGCCTGACCTCTACTATGTAGGACAAACTTGAGGTGGAATAATTCCATAATGCACTTAGTTCTACAACGGATTTCTTTATTAGCAATACTGAAACTCTTAAATTCATAAGGTTTTACATAAAGAATCATGTTTCACAAGAGTGTCCGAATGAATATCTAAATTAATAAAGTTCATTCTTAGTAAAATTTCACTGTGCTATGGCAACGACAATAGATAAAGTAATCCCTAGGCAAAAACATCGTACCTTCAAAGCATTCAGCTATTGTCTGAGTCATGAGATGAGATAAACCTCCCAATCCTAATTCATAGGCATTTTGCCCATGTTAGAAGCTTTTAACAACCACCTTGAACTTCATAAATCAACTCTAACCATTAAAAAATAACATGAACAGCAGTAAACAAAAATAAAAAAAGTATTTAAATGCTCATTAGAGTTCATTTTACATAGAAAATATTTAACTACCTATCTCCATCACTTGTGGAAATGACCAATCACATCACTTGCAATGTCTAGGAGACAATTATATTGACAGTATATAATACTGCATATAGCGCTAGTTCAGAGAATAATGACTTAAAGCAAGAAAAATGACAAACATAAAAAAGAACTTTGAGTTATGTCCATCTACTGCACAATAGTATTCATCACGAATTACCTTTTGCAATTCAGAAAATTTGGCATCTACCAGCCATTGAACTGTAATATGTCATGACTATTGTCACATACAGTTGACATTATGGAATAGCTAACTGTAAACTGACCATGAAAACTGCCAACCAATCAGAATTAGCAAAAATGATCACCAACAAAATGATTGCAGGCAATTTCTTTAATATGGAACTTACAACACGCTTTAATAGCCAGAGATAACCTTCTAATGCTTTGCTGATTTGAAAAGACAAAATTATATGTAAAGTATTTGGCCATAAAAACAAACTTGAGAGGTTTAGGACTAATTTCGTGATTAAAAAACTACAACATTCTATTTACTCTCTTCAGATGATAAGTTGCAATCCATACAAAAAGCAACAAAGAGAGACAAAGAAGATTCAGTTCATGGAGAGGGCTTATGTAAGGGCGAAACATTGCCAAGTTACCCTCATTTGACAATACAATCAATTCCTGGTGAGCGTTAAACATCACTGCACTCCCAAGTTTCTTAGTGCAATCTTTAGTCAGTACATCCAACAAAGGTCTATGGTAGCACCTTACACATAAGACAATTTCATTTAAGGACTGTACTGTTCAACGCAGAAACAAACTATATAACAAGATGATGCATTTTCCTTATGTATATATATACATTAGAAACTCTCTATTCCACTTCGAAGTAACGTAATGCATTGAAAGTGAAAAGACCTGCTTGCTGACTTATTCATGATCAAACGACCAAGATCTTTTCAGTCTGATGAACAGTTTTGAAAAATTAAGATTGAGTGGAAGAGTACCTGGGATGATATTTACACATAAAATCATGATAAATTACTTTTGTAAGTCTGGTATCCAAGATAATTCTTTAGCAAAAACTTAGAAGAGAACGACCGGCTAGTTCTAGTTTCCGCAATGCCATTATCAGGTTAACCCTGGCTATATATGCTGCTTCTTACACCTTAAAAATGTGAACTCATGACAACTGCTTTTAAAATACAATCCCTCAAATTATAACAACCGTAGAGAATAATAACCTTAGCAAATAGGTAAGGCAAAAAATGTGTAACGTTAAAAAATATATGTATTTATGTTGGTCAGAATTTTTCTCTATACCTCAAAAGCAAGGCGGCGCTTGCCACAGTATAGAATGGTTCTCTATGCATGTCAACAGCTTTACATGTAAAAATAACAATCTCTTATAAAATAGGATATCATATCAATGTAATAATTAAGATATATAATACATAAATACAAAAAAAAAAAAAATTCAGAAACTGAGATAATCTGCATAAATCAAGGAATACGACCAAGTGCCGAAGAAGCACCTACCTCTGAAACAACATTGTCGTGAAAAAATTTCAGTATCCTCAATGTTTTACAATAAATAATTTAACACAAGGTCAAGGAAATAGCATAATGTTTTAACAATAACAAGTGCACTGCAGTTAAATGAAAATCTGAATGTCCTCGACAAACTTACACACTTCATACATCTTGTTTTGAAGCAATCATATAAATGATACATTTTTACAAAAAAAAGTACAGTACAGTATTGTCAGTGAAGAGACTTGTTAATTTCTTTAGCTTCATTACCAGTAATTCAGAACAGTAATACTGCACCTTACTTCCTTCACTAATGTTGAACTTGCAGGTTATAGGCTTGTATCATAGGCCTATATGCACTGTACAATGAAACATTTTTAAGTCACTGATATGCAACAAACTTCATGAAGTTTGATGTGCCACTACAATTTGTTCTCCGTATTTCAATTTCACACTGTATCACTTTTTATTGGCCTGTAAATGATTTGGTGCATCAGCAAACACATATTTGAGACGGAAAGCTTCAGCAACTAGGAGGCTGATCTCACTGTCAGACCAGTAAGATGTTGGCAGGTTCTGGAGCAGCAGCATTAGACCCTGAAGATACATGAACTTTTTAAGGATAACTTTCAGGCATAGAAAATTTACAACTTTTGGTCCATACGTTTTGTATGTGGCACAGATTTGAGTCAAACAAGGTACCGTGACAAGCAAAAAGTACTGAAATTCAATTTACTTAATAACCAAGAGCTGTACTTCGAAAGAGATGGACATCCAGAAGTACATTCATCTAATCATCATCATGACCATTCTTTAAATGAGCTTTTTCCCTTTATGGGGTTGGACATAAAATGAGTTCTCTCCACTCTCCTCTGTCCTGTGCACTATCTACCAAATTCCAACAGGTCTAGATCTTCATCTATTCCCCTCATGTGAGAAGTAACAAAAATACAAATCTAGAACCATACCTGGAAGTCTCTCTGAGCCATTAGCTGCTGGGAGAAATGCTTTAGGAAGGCTGCAGCAACATACAACACAAAGTGAGAGAACCCATTAGGCTCCGAGTGCAAGGTGTCCCACAGACGAACAGTACATCCAAGTGGTAGTTCTCTCATTAGTAAGTTGTTGAACCATCGAAAAGAAAACTGGAGGTAGTCGATCTCATGTTTTTCTAGGTGGCGGTGAAGATTGACTGTAAATTAGAAAATATGATAAAAAAACAAACACAAGAACACAATTGGAAAAGCACAATGGATGAAGGATTTCCTAAACTTCTACTCATACAGCAGGGGTTCTTAACTTTTCAATGATTCCAGACCCCCAATGGATTGTCCAAATATGGTCCCATACCCCCTTCACTTGACTGTCGAAATAACATTCTACCCAAGTATAGTATAAATTAATACATTAAATAAAATAAATACCAATACCCAGAGATCGAGTCACATACCCCCAGCATTTGGTTCCCATATCCCCAGTTAAGAACCCCTGTTCTCCAGTTTTGCACTGTAGATGAAAGCTGCAATAATTAACCTATCCAACTGAGTAAGTTAGATGACAGCAATGTTTCTCTCTCAATATTGCAACAGAATATTTTATCTCTATTTAGCAAAAAAAGGAAAATTACAGAAATAAGCTAACAAAAACATTACCTCCAATATTTCCAAATTTATCATGCTTGCTATACATGGTTATCTTGTAACAATGAACCACAATTATTGGATATTCTAAGACAATTGATTGTATGCTATTACATACACTTGGGTATAGCTAACTACTTCACTAATGATGTGGAAGACAGCCAGTACTATAAAGTAATTTACAGAATTGATAATAACACTTAAAAACTACAGAAATTTAGGATTTAAAATGACATTCTCCTTCCAGTTGAAAGACTGCAACACTTTTATAACTTGGACTGTATGGATATACAGTACTTTTGAGGTAAAACCACTTACTATCAATTCTCTTCATTAATTCCCTGAGTTGTTGCACCTTAGTCTGAATTCCTGGTTGGGCAAAGGTGTAGTTATCCTGGATCCCGTCGAGAAGTTTAGACATGCACCAAAAGCTATCTGCTTCCACAATAGCACGATCCTCCTCATTAACTAGTTCTATGTCATACGTGTCCAAATTTTCATCTTGGAAAAAAATAAGCAAGTTGTCCAAATTAAAGTGTGATATGTGACACAATATGTAGCTAACAGTCTCTAATCGTATGACTAGAGAGCAAACTTCATAGTTTTAAGGTCCATTATGTGATAGGCTATGCTGGGTCTTTACAGTTGACTATCTGATATCTGAGCTGGAGACTTTGTCTATCATCTAAATGTTTATTTTTTCAAACATTCAAATGTTACAATGAAGATCACGGCCTTTACTGAATTCATTCTATAGAACTCAAGGCATTCTTAACAAGTACCTACCCTTTGGAACTACTTCATAGAGGAAGACAACAAAGAAGGGTGTTACTAGATCATTAATCCCTTGGACATATCCAGAGGCAGGGTGTCTAATGGCCCAGATATACAAGATTCTTTCAAACATTTCTTGTACAATAGTTTGTTGAAAGAGAGGAACCAGCGGAGACATCCTTGGGATATCTATATGAATCTGAAACGAAGAGAATTTCAAATAACAATACCATGTGGTAAACACTATAACTTTCACTCATCTCCCCCAAGCATCCTCATAAAACTTCCAGATTTACAAACTTCATCTCTTTCAGAAACCAATTACATGTCACCTAAGGATACCCTTTATCATCACTGTTCTTCAACAGACTCAAGTCGCAAATGGTTTTATTTGTGATTTCTCCTTTAAATATAGAAATGTCTTTCATTAAAAATGATGTTTTTAAAACAAAAAATTTTTTTACACAAACCCATCAGTCATATAGAGCCTTTATGAACAATCCCTGGATACATAAAGTCTCGTCTTGTAGATAGAAGCAGCAAAACAGCAGAGAGCTACCATTTACAGACATGCACCTTCAACTTGTCAGTAGGTAATAACTATCATCCTTATTGTTCTGGTAGCTGGATGTGACACAGAGACAACGAAGAGTTGGGAGGCAGGGCCTTCATACATGGCTGATGGGTTTGTTTGAAAAACAGCTTTGCTAAGGAAATGGTCTATACAGTACCGAGTGCAACAACGTATTCTGACAAAACGTAAGGAATGCTAACCTGTCTAAATGTATCTTGATGTATGTCTTCATGTCTAGTCTCATAATACTGTTTAACAAAACTCCAGTATTCTTCACGTTTTCGTTTCAATGTTTCTTCTCGTCGTTCAACGTTAGCAGGAAGATAACCCTGGGAGGTTAAAAAGTCAGCAATTAATATTTTCTTTACAATCTAGTTTATAACAGCTATTCAAGTTTTGAAATTACTTTTCTTTGAGTCAGAGCTGAATTAATTTGAAAAATCTTTGGTTATTTAAGCTATGCATCTTTAGTAGCAGAGAAAATAAACAGCAATTCCACCTGACATGTTTCCACTTTTGAATATGGAAGTGATAAAAACGGTACTCTAATAATGTGATGCGTTCACTGAAACTTGCCAAAATAGTTGAAGAGAAGCCATCGAAATTCACATAATTTTGAATATTACAGTATATATGAATAGAATGGAATAGAACAGGGTATAGAATTTAGGCCAAAGGCCAAGCACTGGGGCCTATGAGGTCATTCAATGCTGAAACAGAAATTGAGAGGAAACTGGTATGAAAGGTGTGACAGGGGTACAACCTTGCAGTTGCACTATGAATCAATTGTTAGGAGAGGGTGAAAAGTAAGTTGGAAGAAAGAGAATATGAATGGAGGTACAGTGTAAGGAATGAAAGGGGTTGCAGTGAGGGGCCTAAGGAAGGAACACTGTAAAAATGTTAAGTAATGCCTACAGTGCACCACTTAAGGTGCAATGATGGCAACACCTCCATACAGGGAATCATATGAATAAACAAAATAAGGAAAACAATCGAGTAACTCACATTCAGGAGCCTCCACGATATAGCACGGACAGAGGGTGGTATGCCCGACCAGGAAAGTTCTCGTAATTCAGGAAGGTTGATGTTACTACTCGCAATTAGTTCTAGAAATTTGTCTTGTTTTGCTACGTCTCTTTCACTACCTGGAAAATTTGATGACAAACATCATTAAAGACCAGGATACGCAGACATGATACTTTTCAATATTTCTCCTTGTTATAAACAAGGAACTACAGTACATATATTCTCATAACCAAAATATACATTTTCAAAACATGAGATCAAATTTATTGGAATTCCTTACATCTGTTTTTTATTTAATAAAATGTATATAACTGAGGATTACAGAATATCTTAAACTTTGCCTAATCATTGCTGAAGCTCATTTAAATCACTCTGGCTTATTAATGGCCAAGAAAAGAAGTGACTGGAATTACTTTACTTCAACATAATACAAAATTCGGTATCACTTTTCATAACACGCTGCAGCCTTCTGAAAGAAAACAAATCTTAAGAGCCACAGGGAATCTATTATTTTAAATCTATTAAAAATAATTACTGTACATATGTCTCTTTGGATGACAATTATAAATTATGTTCCTTTTTATCAAAAAAAAAAAAAAAAAAAATGGGTGATGGACAACCTATACCACCCCAATACCAAGAAAACATGGCAACTACTATTACTTGGAGTTTGCAGAAATGTAAAATCTAAAAATACCAAATGACACTAAACTAAAGCACAACAATATGGCAAACAATAGTTGCCTCAGCTAACTATGGTACTCCAGAAACCAGTAACCTACAAGAACTGCCTTAGTTTCAAATGTCATCTAAGTAAGAACAAATCTTCCTATGTTCAAGTGTTTCAAAAAGGGAACTGTAATTCTATACATAATAAAACTGAAAATTTTTAACAATTACCAAGTATTGACCACTTTTGAATGAAATCAATGAAATTGTCCTAACTAGAATGTGTTCCTAATTTTTAACTGTTACATTGAAAATACACATTCATATATGTATATTAAAATTTCTTGTCAGTTATGTACAATAATGTAGCCCTGGCATTAACTGTTTTAAAGACATGAACAATATATATATATATATATATATATATATATATATATATATATATATATATATATATATATATATATATATATATATATATATATATATATATATATATATATATATATATATATATAATATACATATATACAATATATATATATATATATATATATATATATATATATATATATATATATATATATATATATATATATATATATATATATATATATATATATATATATATATATATATATATATATATAATCTTCAGACCTGCAAGTGTTGAAGGCAGTACCGTACAAGCAAACATGACCTTACTTTCAAAGTACTGTATTGTAGCATTCAAAGCATCATCTTTAACTAGATAGGATATACTAGAGCAATCCACAGCCAATAATAAAATGTGAAGGAAAATTATGAAATATCAGTGCAGATAAAAGGAATTCCAACGTGACAAAGAAGTTAGCATGTTTACTCTGCTACCACAAATTTTTACACGAGAAAAGTTTAGAACAGCTAAGACACATTACCAAGTGCTGTAATTGTGATTGATGCATTTATGCAAACACGCTGCCTAAACTTACAAAATATTCTTTTTATCCCAGCAGGGTAATTCTGGTCTTAAATCTATCCTATTAACTCATTAGCGAATGATTTGTTCAGTTATTCTAGATGTAGTGATAAGTACCCAAACGAAAATCAAGATGATACAGTATCATATTCTTGTTACTCAAATATGAACATAAGCAATACAAGTACAGTATTGAACAGCAGCAATTCAATTTTACTGATGATTTTTTATATGTAACAAATGAAAATTTGTATTATTTTTTCTTTATAGTTTAAAAATATTTGAATCATTAAAACATTGTGCTTCGGTAAATTGAGACGTATATACCAAAAAGGAATTCTAACTAAATCTTCTGAAATTTTCAGTATCATTCAAGTATTGTGCATAGTACTCTATGTACACTGGTTTAAAGCTAGCACAATACATTAGTAAGCGCTAGTACTATTCAGCCTACAAAATACCCACTACTAACGGCAGCATTCTTATCCTTTGTTATCATAAATTAATGACAATTCAATAAGAGAAGCATCTGAAAATCTTCATTACTGTTTAATTACCCAGGGAGAAAAAGAATGAAAATTGTAGAGCACTTCCAAATTTTTAAACGTACTTTTCACTTTTGTTAAAACTACGTGCCAAGCAACTGCATTATTACTGTCAATACATATACCCCAAGTGTGCAAAATTCAAGAATCACAATTACAAAACAGCAACGACCACTACACTATTCTCTACGTGGGAGAGAATTTGACTCTTTTGACAGTATGAGGCGATATGAAAGAGGGACAGAAAGTGAACACTGACAGTGCATAAGTGTACGTGAACAGGGGAAGAGAGAGATTCAGGTAAGTGTCAACTGGAAGGTGAAGAAGCACGATGTTAAAACTTTTTACCCGAAGCACTGATGACAGGGGTCCTATGAGTTGCTGCAGAAGGATCTAATCTGGACAGAGGAAGCATCCCCTCTACTGTTTGCCGGGAAATGTAACATCCACAGAATCACAATTAGACATGATGGCAGATGCAATGGAAAGGCAAAATGCAACCCATACTCAGTGACGTTAACCCCTACAAGTCATCGTAATCACATTCATCAATTTAAGGATCAAATCATCTAATCTTTGGTTTCTTGTGAAATTTAAAGACTGTACAGTGCTTTGCAAATGATTACATTTCAATGTATGAAAATCATGAGAGCTTTACCAAATGTTTTATATTTTAGCCTAAACACTTTAAAATTTGATAGCTTACACCATAACCTTACATAAAGGAACAAAAGTTTGGTTTTGAACTTGTGAAAATTCTGTTTTATTTTGGGGATTAAATACTATGCTAGGCTTAATTTTTCAGTAAATAATACAGAATATTGCAATACAGTATGTTTATCTGAAGTGAAGGGTGTGACCATCACAGAATTTCAGTTTCAAAATAGAATAACGACATTCTGCAAATTTAGATAATTCTTGGCTAC
Organism: Macrobrachium rosenbergii; assembly: GCF_040412425.1. Lineage (NCBI taxonomy): Eukaryota > Metazoa > Arthropoda > Malacostraca > Decapoda > Palaemonidae > Macrobrachium > Macrobrachium rosenbergii. The sequence continues at coordinate 75,100,136 of NC_089750.1, forward strand.
CCAGAATCATGAAGCTTAGTAGAAAGCTTAATAACCTGAATATTCCTGTTGTACCTACTACAGTATACCATTTATTTTCAGCTATCATTTGCGCTGCTGAAAAAAGTTGATATAAAAATAAAAATATATCGAGATGAGATCTCCTGTTCTCTTTAATTACCATCAACATAATACTGCACTAAAAAACTGGATGGTTATAAAATTATAAATTACGGAGACAAATATCTGGGTGGAACAATTTTCATCCACAATTACACATCATATCACAGCCTTGACAAAGTGCAAATGCTTTGATTATTGATTATTTTAGATAAAATCCTGAATGACATTTACTGACTTACTCTTATATGCTGAGCCTGAAGAACTTTTTAGTTATAATGAGAGGAGAAAACTCGAGAAGAAAAGATATGAAGGTACGACAGTAAAGCAGAAAGAGAGCAAAAATAATGTACAGACAACACAACACAGCTGGTGGGTGCCCAGACAATGCTGAGATACTCTAGGATGTCCCAGTAAGTTGCTTGCATGTGAGCAAACACACTCAACTGATGTCAAAATTGACAAAGCCAACCATTTAATTATAACCAGTACAGAGAATGTCACACTGTACAAAACACACATTAAATAAATGGCAACATGATTCCACCTTTACCATAACAATCACATAATCATACAACACAACCCACTGCTTAACTTGTGGCTTTCTTTGCACCCGCAAAGATGGTTAGAATGGAATGATTTTCATCATTCATCTTCATAAGGAACTTCTAAAAGGAGCAGCACTTATGAAATCAAACTGAAATAAAGTTACATAGAAACTGCCCCAATTACTGTATGGTCAAATTCTTAATTGCATTGTCACTGCCCATGAAGCTATCTTCATAGAAGTTCAAAAGAACTCTGTTTGGTTAACAAACTAAATCACCATCAATGACATTTTACATTGAATGGAGAGTCTTTCTCTAAACTAGCTGATCCTCAAGCTAAGGCAATGCCTTTCACTTACATTTCCAGATACTGTAATTTAAGGAAATGTTGTTGTTACAAAAGATGTAATGCGTGAAGACAAAGGTGTACTATAAAGATACTCCCCTAGATGAAGACTGACACAATGAAGAGGTTTTTTAGGGAGTAGTACCTGATCATGGCAAACAAGGAGGATTACGTTTTAGGAACAATCAATGTGCTGCCAGTCCCAGGGGGCACTTTAATCATCAGGAGTCTTTGAATTTCCAGATATCCAAAGCTTCAGAAAGAATCCCTGGTTACTACTTCTGTAAGGAACCTGCCATCTGCAAAATATCATAATATCCACAGACAGCATGATAAGTAGCAATGAAGACAGTTTACTGACCTACGGCAGAAAAAATCACCAAAGCCAAATCTGGCCCAGATAACAAGCCTATCTCTTACTGAGACGCTGATGACAGAATCCAAAATAGAAAGAAGGCAGAGACGTTCTGTACAATTAAGTGTACAATGTAGCCTATGAAACAACAGCAGCACAAAGCAAGATGTGGAAAATTCACGTACACAAAACCGACATTTGCTTTGTGAGAAAAAGTAGTCAAAACTGAAGGAGAGGAACTGCTGAAGAAAAACAAAGGACTGTAATAAAACTTTTGACATTTTTATGTCCTCCACTGTTATGGGATTCATTTGAAAAGAGGAAAATGATTTACTCTAGAGCTTCTTCAACAGTAAACGTCGTGTCAAACTTGTCAGCAATAACTGTAAAGTTCCTCAGTTGCATAGGATGTTATTAATTAAATCTCTGAACTTGTAGTCTCCACGAAATAAGTTTTGAATTAAGAAAACAAAAAAAAATAATAACCCATTACATAGGAGAGAGAGAGAGAGAGAGAGAGAGAGAGAGAGAGGTAGGTCACTGAATTTTCCTATTCGTTTTCTGAACAATACAGACATCTATTTCAAAATCAAAAGTTACTGTCTGCCATTTCATCTAAGATTAGGAATACGTATGGAGATTAATAAAATCAAAAGAGAATCCAGTGGGCAAAATCACCATACAAGCAATATACAGTTCTCTGAACATTTAAAAAATAAGAGGATTTTCTCTCATGGTAACCAATGAATGACTTGTGCAAAAAACCAAGAAGTGGAAATCATCTAAACTAAACTATCAGGAGTTGGAAAAGTAGTACAATAGTAGTAGTAGTAAGTCAATCCACACTGCATTAGGATCTCACTAGTTGTCACCATACATGATATAACAGCTGTGGAAGTGTGAGTGTTGTTGACGGTGCTATGGGAGGTCGTGACGGTTTCAGTGCTCTCGGCTGAGACGAGGGCAGGCGGTATTTGTGTGTGGAGTTCCGCTATAGTGGTGGTGTTGGTCCCCAGCTGGCCGGATCGATGACTGTTGATAACGCTGAGTGCTGCTGACTGAACCATTCGATTGGATATTTTTACATCTGGAATTGACAATCATCAAAGACACTGTAGAACACAAGTAAAAAAACCAGTGTACAAAAATGTAAAATTAGTGTCTTCTTAATAATATGTAAATATTCATGATGAAATCTATTATTTACATACTTGAAAACTGTTAAAGATAGCTCACATCTCACTTCTTGGTACGGGGATATAACCTATCTTTACAGTAGGTGTGATTCATCCCAAACAGTAAAACATTTTTCAAACAAATAATATTAGATGTACATAACCGGGGATTCCTATACAATAGCGCTGGTGATATAAGACTTACTTAATATAACTATGTGTGAAATCTAACCTGATATGACACAGAATTCATCATCTCCACAATCCCATGCATCATTCACAGACTCTTGGTAATCTTGGAAACTATCACCCGACTCTTGCTTTTTTGGTCCGCCATCTTTTCTCGGACTCGACCTGCATAAAAAATGGTGGTGTCACTGACAAGCTATCAAGTGTTCCTATACACAGAGAGATAATTAATCAATGAAAAGAAAAACTTAACGCCAGAACACTAGCCATTTGTAAGTAACACTGACAGGCATAATATATTGTATACAGTACATCCTTGAACTACTGAGGATGATGAAGACAAACACATATATAATCTGCAAAATAATTGGTGCCAGGGCCCTTTGATATTATCTAACAAGTGCCTTATACATTTCTACCTGAAATAAAAGTTTTTAATTAATAAATTCTAGTACGAATCAGAACATCACACATTTAGTATAACAGTTTGACGAGGTTTTTATGCCTAATCTGCTTATTGGCAGCTTTAAACTCACTTACACAACTAATGAGCTTGGCAAACAGTACGTAACACATAATTACAGTATCAGCAGTGGTTGTTGGTTAATTGTAAGTACTGATCAGGTATTATTAAGAAGCATTTAGTGTTGACAAAGACATACCAGTAACTATTATCATCAGCGAGCTTGCATGTACACTAGCTTACATCTCAGGCAAGGTGTAATAATTATATTTCTATAAACCTTAAAATATCTGCTGCTGATTCCCTGTCGTATGAGACATGCGTTAAACCAAGACATAAGTCAACAGACTTTCGAGTTAATCGCTGATCTTGTATGATTACCAGCTCATCACATAATTATGCCTCAAATTTCTTCTCTACCATCTCTTCAAGAATATCAAAGTATCATTTTACTTAAAATAATTCAAAGCTTAAGAATGAACATGAGTCACTGCTCTTAGTTTTTATCTAAGGCCGGTCCATTTTAAAAATGCATATTCACATCATCACGAACATTTCCACCTCAGCTTTTCCTTTCATAGGGTCAGGCATGAAATGAGTTCTTTCCATTGCTCTCTGCCCTGTACTCTCTGTCCGAATTCCAATCAGGTCTAGGTCTTCGCCTATGAATTCCGGGGACTTCCTACATTTTTTCCTTCCTTCTACAGTCCTTCCTTATCAACTGCTTTTCTGACAAACTGTTCTTTAGACTTTCTCATTACAATCTATTATCCAGCCTCTGGACACAATTTCTCTCACTCGCTTCTTCATCTGCAACATAATCTCAAAAACTTTTTTTGTCGGTGACATGTTTCAGATGCATAGAGTAGTACAGGATATGTGTGCCAATCAAATATTTTTTTTTTTTGATACATTTTGGGGTACAAATATCTCCATCTCCACCTATATTTTGCAATCCTTTGCACTTCTTGTGGCATCATCCTTTACAGTAGACAATAATGAGTTCTTCCATGACTGCCAGGGTCTGAGTCCTTCTGGTTATGCATGTGGTCAAGATCCCATGTCCCAGACAGCTTGCCAGTCTCGACACTGCTACTGATGGGGTTTTGGGACCTGAGCATCTATACAGTTGTGATCCCATGAGTCTGTGTTAAGTTTGCATGTTGGAACTGGAATATAAAATCTAGGCCAAAGGCCAAGCACTGGGACCTATGAGGTCATTTAGTGCTGAATGGGAAACTGAGAGTGAAGAAGGTTTGAAAGGTGTCACAGGAGGAAAATCTCACAGTTGCATTATGAAACAATTGTTAGGAGAGGGTGGAAAGCAAGAAGGGGGAAAAAAATGAGAGCAAACATAAAAGGAATAAAAGGGGTTGCAGCTAGGGGCCAAAAGGATGCTGCAAAGAACCTTGAGTAATGTCTAAAGTGCAGCGCGTGAGGTGCACTGATGTCACTACCCCCATACGGGGTACTGCTGTGGTTGTAGGACCAAGCATCTGCATGGTTGTGGTAACTAGCAACATAGCAGCAGTATCCTGGGCTCCTGTAGTCAGCTTGCTAGTCTGCGGATTGCTACAGTTGCGGGCCTCAGGTGAACCTGCCTTCTTTCTCATGCTGGTACCAAGTCCAGTGCTTGGATCATCCTTTGAGGATGAAGAGGCCGCTGGGTATTATCATCATTATTACTTCTGCTGGAGAGACCAGGTATTCTTTCTAAATGCTCCAATAAAGCTTGATACTTGGTTACTCATTACAGTATTAACCTCGACCTATGTCATCTTTCCATCCAGGAAACGTGACTAGAGTCTGGAAGTAAGTCACTGCGCCTGGGTTGAAGCAGTGGAGGTGGTGCAATGAGATTCAAATTAGTCAAGTGTTGCAAGCACAGCTGCATGTGTTCCTCTTGGCAAATGAACAGATATTGCTTCACATAACTAACGTCTGAAATGAGGATGCTGAAAAGTTCGGGGCATGGAGCTGGTCATCCTACTACAAAATCATAAGAAAAATGGCGGTCCTAACACGCCACAGATGCATGTGAACCTTGAGTAGCCTGGAAAGTTGAGGCTATAGATTCCCAAGCAAAAGAAAGGGGTATAACAGGGCACAACTCTCTGCAAGATCTAGTAGAGTAACAACTAAAAAGTCCAGTCATGGCATGCACTGCAAGTGAGGTCGGGAAAGCACACCTGTCTGTAACACCTGCTACAGAACTGATGAGGGTCCCTGTCGAGTTTAGACACATAAGTGTGGCAATCAGTTCGCTAACTACTTGTTACATAATAAATTTAAACAGCCGCCTAACATATCAACACCAAATACTGAAATTTCTATAAAAAGACATGAAACATACTAGAACCATCACTAACTGCTGACAGGGTAGTGTACTCTCAATTCTAACAATCAGCCAATAAAGACATTTTTTCTGGCAAATTTGATCTAACTATCATGGAGTTCAATTAAATTACTTATCATACAAATAATAATAAAAGTATGACGTACAAATAGTGTGATTCAGTGAGATTAAAGAATGTTAATGAATTTATACTATAGTCAATCGGTAATGAAAAATGGAACCTGGGAAATTCTACAAAGCTGTTGTCAGCAAGGAAGACATGAGAAGCAGTGTGTGGAACTTCAACCATACTTCTCCTGTCTGTTACATAAAAGACTGCAATGTCTGGAGCATTTGAAGACCAGAAACATGAGCTATATATAAGTGAGGAGTTTGTGATTAACAAAAACTCAGGGATACTGAAATTTTCACATCATTGAGGGTCTTACCTCTCGAGAACCAACAGTCAAAAAAGTGTTATATCTACAGTTTGCTAGCTTTCTTTGGCCATCCAAGACTGGTTAGGTGTGAGATCATATGCAACGCTCGAACTCTCATACTCTGACAGTAGAAATCAAACGCTAACTCATTTTTATCTCTGCTAGACTATGTGTTCTTATGATCATATTTATCCCAAGCTATCTTGGAGCCAGAAAAGCATTCATTGCACAACCTTTCTGTGCAACCAATGCCCCAGTATTGCTGATACAGCAAATAAGACTAGCTCAAAAGATAGCCTGAACTTACCACATTGTTTATTTTCAAACCTACAGGAAATATGCTTCATACATTGCAAATACAAAAGGATATGTATTGACACAAGAAATAATAATACTAGAAGCGTATGCAGAGAAATACATACAAAAAACCTTACAGTCAGCAACACCTAGTCAACCACATTTAATGAAATGGAATACTGAACACTAACCCAGAATTACCAATAACCATAAACAAATCTGTTGAAGGGTTATCATACTAATACTTGCCAAAAAGTGCATTCCACCATGATACTTGCCCAAAGGCTGCTTTTCCATAATACCTGCCCAAGTGGCATATCTGTCCTGAGAGCAACAGCTGGCATCGAAGGTTTACTTACACCTGCTGGTGTCAAACTCTGTCAAACTCTACTATTAACAATGACATAATGAAGAGGTCAAGTCCATTGTATCACCTGTGTTACCTGATACTCGACGGACAAAACTGAAGATTATAGAGTGGTGATGTGGAAAATGGAAAAAGATGAGCACATGCAATAACAAGGTGTTTTTGAGCATTAACAATGCCCCATCTTTCAGCAAACTGTCGCGCATTGAGTGGTGTGCATAAGTAAAATGAGTGATTTGTTTGTTGTTAGAACTGTATGATTTCTTCAATAACTCACAGCAGTCGTTGTTATGTCAGTAGGTTAAAAGCCTCTGGCAAAGGGGAGCTGTGTGGACTGGCTGATTACAAATTCTCCCAACTCTAAAGAAACGTTTCCGAGACTGTACTCTTAACAAGTTTCTCATCTTTATTCAAGCAATCTGCATAGTTTTCTCACTTTTATATCCCAATAGTTAATTTCCACCCGATATTTTGCCAAGAACCCTGCGGCAGTCACCTCAAAATAAGAGAAGTCTTGATTTTTATCTGTGAAAGCTTCATCTGCTCCAAAATCTTACGCATGCCACATAACAAAAGCAAGTCCCACACAAGCACTAAAGACCCTCATTTACAGCTTTTTAACATGCTAAATGGCCATCTACACAAATTAGTATTTGTACAAGTGGAATACACCTACATACCAAACAGGACGATGATAATTTGTGAAAATGTGACACATTCCCGCGGGGAAAAAAAAAAAAATCAATCGACAGAAAGACTAATAAATAAACCTATGTGCCATAATTTTCTGTGCTACCCTGCAGAATAAAATAGAATATAGAATTTAGGCCAAAGGCCAAGCACTGGGACCTATGAGTTCATTTAGTGCTGAAAGGGAAACTGACAGTAAGAAGATCTGAAAGGTGTAACAGGAGGAAAACCTCACGGTTGCATTATGAAACAACTGTTAGAGAGGGTGGAAAGTCAGGCGGAAGAAAGAGAATATGAATGGAGGTACAGTACAAAGAACGAGAGAGGCTGCAGCTAGGGGCCGAAGGGACGCTGCAAAGGCCCTTAAGTAATGCCTACAGTGCACCACATGAGGTGCACTGAATGCACTACCCCCTACGGGGATGCTACCCTGTAAAATCACCAACAGTAGAGATCAACCACAGAAATAAAGACGAACGGGTGTCGGACAGCCTAAGGGGTACATGTTGACCATTAACCATGGCATGTGGTAGCCTCCCACAGAATCGCCCTCACCAACTTTAAAAGCAACTATGTACAGTACATTATTTTAAAATCATATGATGGATAATGCTTCTCCCAAGATGCAATAAAATCTGTGCCAGTCAAAACATGATTCATTTCTGACCTTTCTTGATTACGATACTGCCACTGCACTACATCTCCCAGCAGGTTCACGCTAGATGGTGAAAGTGAAGAGAATCTGTATCAGATGTAGAATAGGGAGTGTATAAAAAAAAAAACAATAAACTCAAGGTGCCTGCTCTTACTAGGAGCGGTAAGCATTATTACCCTACACATTTCATAATACTGTGAGAATAAACAGCAGCAGCAATATTCATATTAACTATGATAAAAAGTCCCTCTACAGAATAGTGTACAGTACATGTCATGTACGCACTCTGAAAAACAAAAAGATTAGACTAGGCCTACAGTACAGAAATGTGTAAACTTCTTTTAAACTAGACCTCAAGTACAGAATAATGTACATTTCTTTTGGGCTAAACCTCAAGTACAGAATAACGTATACTTCTTTTAGACTAGACCTAAAGTACAAACTAATGCATACTTCTTTAAGTTCACTGGTTTCTTGAAGTGTATACAATGCTACATATTGTAGGTAAAGCAAATCTACTATCTGTGCATGTAAGGTAAATGTTAAAGATGATTCTTTTTGACACTTACAATTAACAGAAACCCTGGATTTAAGACAAAACTGTCTTACCTGGGAGAACGGGTGATGGGGGGATGCATGGCACCATAAACAGCTCGCATGCTGTAAAGATAATAAACTTTTGATTTTCACCAGCATAAATAACGCATAAGAATGCTCTTGAACTACTGAAAACAGTTTTACAAATTGTAAATACTACGTTAGATAAGCAGCTTGACACTCACATCCAACACTTGTCTATAAACATGCATCGTCAAAGTCTCAAGTCTAAAAGAAAGGTGTATCTAAAGCCCTTCATTTTATTTGTCTTCACATTTTGATACCTCAGTGCATCTTGATAACCAAACTAAATTCAGTGCAAAGTATTGAGAGTGAAATCCGCTACCAGTGTCCATTAATTTATGCCATATTTTGGCTAATGCATGACGGTTTATAGTAGCATGAAGACCCCTGACACATTTTCATGAACACTGGATGAAACAGAACATATGTTACATAATATGAAGGCTTTCTCTTTGACTGTTTGAGCAGAACAGTCAATCTATTAGTCTAAACTGCATCATCACAAAAACATTTTTGTGTAATCTGACAGAACAGATAAAAAAATTACAATTAAAATTGCAAAATCATGATTTGATCAAAATGTTTAAAAGATGCTGTATTGAAGGAATAGATATCAACTTCATCTTACATGCTCACTTTTGGAGACCTTTCATCTGCCCATTATCGGTTTGTCTGTTGGACCCCTTTTTGTTTGACGAAAATAACCTGGCCTCCAGTGTCACAAGTTGTTTGAAAAGTGCGATTAAAATTTCTTGAATACCATCAAATTTTCTAATCTTTTAATTCTCTGGGCAAGTTTTCTGTGTCCTGAGTGCCACATAGTCAAAGGTCCTTCTTGTCTTAACATTAGCTAATTTAGACCCATTAGCATGGGTGCGACCTTATCACAAGGAGACTTATTTGTAATTTAATTCAAAACATTTTTCAAATGGTCTTCTGTCTTCTTCAGTAAGTAATTCATTAGACTACTATAGTTTCAATTACATGAGTAAACTTTCATGACTTGTAATTATAAGCCAGAATTCCCAAATTGCAATTACAGTAAACCCCCCGTATTCGCGGTCTCACGATTCGCGGATTTCTCTGTGGAACGCATCTACCCGTTATTCACAGAAAATTTGCCCATTCACAGTATTTTTCACTGAGAAATATTCACTAATTACTGTATTTTCATATCATTTTCATGACTAAATGCACTTTTTGTGATAAAACTATTAAAATACTCAAGTATAAACATTTTAGATTTTTTTTTTTGTGTTTGAATTATCAAAATAGGCAGTCCTAAGCATTTTTAGAGGGTTTTGAGTATTTGGGGATTTTAGCTATTCTCGGGGAGGGGTTTATGCATCCCCCGCAAATACAGGGGTTTACTGTAATGGGTATCATTCAATCAGAACTATATTTCTTAGATGGTAGAGTTCTATTTTCACTAAACTTAGTACAAGTTCTTGCATATTAAGGTGACCATCAATTAATACATACCGGTGGTAGGTTTTCATGCTTTGATATGGAATTTTTGAGAAGTTATTTTTAACATTATCAACATCCACCCAGTTTATCCTAATTACAGCTTTCTTTTGAGAAATATTTTTCAGCATTGCTTATAATGAGGTAAAACACTGTAACACCTGCAAAAAATCACACAATTTCCTCTTTGGTAACAAGCTCAGATAATTCAACAGTATTATAATGCATAAACTCTCAGAACACTGCCTCGAGGTAATCTCTTTCAAAAGATTTTACCATGGATAAGCAATGTCTAGTCTGTACTTCAAGAGTCCTAGAGGGCAAATAACTTACAACAACTCAACGGCATCCCGTATTCTTTCTGAAGTTCCTTATAAAATACAGCACTGAGATCCAGTAGTATTATCATTATATAAATTTCCTGTTACTATTGCATTTCAACTGATCATTCATGAAACCATAGAGAACCGCTGAAGGCAGCGAACCCTTCATCTTGAGACACGGAGACATGGATGATAATCTTTCAATTACTTCAACTTAAAATTTAATCTCAGCTTCACAATGTCTGTCTTATCAGCTTTGCCATCTGAATTTAAAAATTAGTCTTCTTTCTTTCACTGAAAAAAATAGGACATGGGTGGGTTGATACAAAATAGTAATGTAGTTTTAACGATGTGATACTAACGATTGGAACTGGAATCTAAAATTTAGGTCAAAAGCCAAACTGGGATCTAGGAGGTCATTTAGTGCTGAAAGGAATATCGAGGGTAAAAAGGTTTCAAAGGTGTAAGGCGAGGAAAACCTTGCAGTTGCACTATGAAACTGTTAGGAGAGGGGTGAAAGGTAAGATGGAAGAAAGATAATGTGAACGGAGGTACTGTAAAAAGAATGAAAGAGGTTGCAGCCAGGGGCCTAAGGGATGTTGCAAAGTACCTCAAGTAATGCCGACAGTGCACCACATGAGGTACACTGACATACCCTCCTATGGAGATACTGTACTAGTGATTAGCTGATGGCACAACTCTAAAAATACATACATATTTTCCCACTAAGCTTTGTCAAAGATAAAATTACAAGGAACAACAGAACTTCAGAGGTACTGACTGAAACCATGCATTGTAATTCCTCAATAAAAAGACACCCCCCAACCATGACAGCATCAATTTAACAGCATCAATTTAACTTAAACTTAGAACCCTGTAAATGTTTTTGTGATATGCTTATCAGATAGGCTATCTTACATTTTTAAAACAAAAATGAATAAAACTGTACTGTTTTATAAACACAATGGAGAAGTTTTATGATAAAGAGATAAATCAATTCTATCTTTATGTCCTCTGCTACTAGGTTAAGAATGTTGTGTTTATCACATTCTGAGAAGGGGGGTGTCTCAACAAGCATTTGCTACAGATTAAAATAAAGTTTATCCTATTTTTGTGTCCAGTATGATATCAAGAGCTGCAACATATCCCTAAAATGTAAAAAAACAAAGTCTATATATATGCAATGAAAAAAAGAGCAGGTATATTTACAAAAGCAAGTTTCCAGAGATTCTCAATTGGTTATCATGGTATAAAGGGAAGATAAACGAACAGGTTGCCTTAGTAAGCATAACAGTAGCTGACCTCCCGAAAACTTCCTCCTCAACGTCAGCTGTCAAACAGAAGTCTGCAGAAGTGAACTTAGGTGCATCATGGGAACAATATATTACGTGTTTATGAATGGAACACTTCGGAGTGCTTGTGTGTGTGTGAAAATGTTTTTTTTTATATTTACTTTTCACCAAGTGTGAAACCTGATTTTCTTTCACAGCTTTATAAATTTCAGGCTTCTTACCAGTGTCTACTGTTTCAGGTGCTGGGCAGAAGATACTTAACGTTACGAATGGCAATAAACATAAGTGCTACTGTAGTATAAATCATTAATACTGTGCATGCACGTACGGTACTATTATAAATGCAGTCAGCCTATTTAAGCTCTCCTAAAAGTTCACAGCTTTGCACAGATGTAGCATACATAATTACAGTACACATCCTAGCAAATCAACAGTATCTTAAACTTTTTAAATAGAAAAAAACCTTTCACGTAACAACGATCACACAAAAGTTATATGATGAGTGTCAAGGCAATTGAGTGGTTGTAACTACTACTGTATTACAGAATGTAAACTTATAAAACTTCAATGAAAAAATTTCTAAGACACTCTTGTTACTGTTCAAGATCCTTTAAGAATGAAGGCCTCTGCTACTGAATACTGGCAAAGAACGGAATATAAAACCTAGACCAAAGGCCCCAGTGCTGGAACCTATGAGGTCATTCAGTGCTGAAAGGGAAACTGAGAGTAAAAAGGTTTTAATGGTGTAACAAGAGGAAAATATCACAGCTGAACTAAGAAACAATAGTTATGAGAGGGTGAAAAGTAAGATGGAAGAAAGAGAAAAAGAATAGAAGTACAGTAAAAGGAACGAAAGGGGTTGCAGCCTGGGGCTGAACAGACGCTGCAAAGCACCTTGAGTAGTGCCTACAGTGCACCGTATGAGGTGCACTGATGGCCCTACCCCCTACAGGCATAGAAGACAACAGGGAAAAAGAGTGTGAGCAAGTGCTCTTTCCACTAAATTCACATTGGTAGTCAAAAATGTGAAAAAAATGCAAATGGGTACTTCAGAATCTACAAATCCCTCCTACATTAACCAGTACATATTAATAACCACTACAGGCAGTCCCTGGTTATCGGCGTGCTTGGTTATTGGCGATCCGGTTTTACGGACTTGTCTAGTGACGAAAATCAGTGATTTTCAGCGCTGGTTTCTGCTTATCGGTGCCGATAATAGGGTACTGGCGCTGATACATACCTAACAGAGGCATCGATCTCCAGTTATTGGCGCTGATACCCAGTTATCGGTGCCGATAAGCGCCAAAAAATCGCTGATTTTCAGCTATTGGCGATTTTCGCTTATCGTCACACTGTCAGTACGGAACCCCCGCCGATAACAGGGGACTGCCTCTACTTGTTACAATCTTGCCCCTAAATTCCCTGTAGGAAAATCAGATGCATCGTTCATTACTTTATCATTGGTGCTATTCACTTTCATGGTGGTCAGAAATTAATTTCGAACCAAATTTCTTTTAAGGCAAAAATGTTTGTATTATCATAAGGGATTTTACTATTTCTATATAACAATGTGTGAATTTACTTTAAAACCATAACCACTCCTATGGACTCCATGTTAAATTTAAATGCAAACCCAACAGGAGCAAAAGTTTAAAAGAAATTTGTCATAGACTTTAATAAGAGTCTCATGCTAAGCATATCATGGAGGTTCATGGGCACAGCATAAAAACTCCAATACTGAGTCATGGCTCAACTTAAGGCACCACCGACTTACAGCAATTCCATCTTATGGCACTTTTTCAGCACTGTTAATGGTGTTTTACAGTGACGTAACTTGATGGTGCATCAAGTTACAGTGCCGCAAGCACCGTTGACGGAGCCAACAGCAAGAACAGGCGTCAAGTTAAAGGCTCTTACGGCGCTGTAATTTGTGCAACATCAAGTTACGGTGCTGCAAGTGCAGATAACGGAGAAAAACTGACTTATGGCAGACATCAACTTACAGTGCGGTGCTGGAACGGATCCCCTGCCGTAAGTCGAGGACGCACTATATCAAAGTAAAATAATGCCCTAGAGGTTTCATAAAAACGTTTATATTTTACTAACCTATTCCTTCACCGATGCAATTAACAATTTTAGCCTACACGAGCTTTCCCATTATAGAGTCAGAAAATACAGAGGGGTCTGATGTACTCTATGATGTTATATGGTAACAAACTATACATTAGATAAGGCAAACGTCTTGTGTGGGCAACAATTGGCATATCTTTATTTTGGTCTATGCTACTTCTGGAAAACTGTAAATGTAAAGTGACAAGTGCATGAAGATATTGTTTACTGATATAATTTTTTGGTTAAATATTATAGAAAAGTCTGTACATAATGCAGTACATGTGAGATCATTTGAGAAATGTACCAAAATAATGAGAAATTTACCATCTTTTGTTTGTTTGTCCATTCATTCCCAAGGAAGCTCTTTTGGGCGCCATGTTTAGTACCAGCCCCTTGGGGATGAAAGTAAAAATATAAGCGGGAGACTGTAAATTCCTATTTATCTTGGTAAACATCTCAAATAATCTCACATGTACTGCATTATATACAGACTTTTTTGTATTAACCAAAATATTAAAATAAAAAATATCTACATGCATCTGCCTCCCTTTTACACTTACTCTGGAAGACTAACTAAAGCTCTCACAGCCTAACCTGCAGTAAGCTTGGGTAGTCTGCCTGAGAAGATGACAGGTTAGACTGTGCTAGTCTAACCTAGCCTACTCAAATGAAGAAAGCACCGCACTTGATTGTAAGAACAGAGTACATTTAACCATCAGTAGCGTTTATCGGCCGGTGGTTACCCTACTCCTTCAACGAGGTCTAAAGTAAGGTCTGACCCTACAGTAAGGAGAGTTTGGGTCGTTTTGGCCGTAAGTCATTTAGGCCATACGGACGTTTACGTGCAAAATGGGCACCGTGTTTAGTACCAGCCCGTTGGGGATGTATGTAAAACATAAAATGACAGTAATTACCACAAAAAGTCTTACGGTGTTTTGGATGTTACGGCCTACGTGACTTACGGCCGAAACGACAAGGACGGCCGGTAAGGGGTGGAATAGACAACTTAGGCCAAAGGCCAAGCGCTGGGATCTATGATGAGGTCAATCAGCGCTGAAAGGGAAACTGAGAGAATAGGAGGTTCGAAAGGTGTAACAGGAGGAAAACCTCGCAGTTGCACTAAGAAACAATTGTTAGGAGGGGGTTGAGGAAAGTAGGATGGAGAGAGAACACGGACGTACAGTAAACGGAATGGGAGGCACTGCATCTAGAGGGCGAAGGAAAGCTGCCAAGTAACTTAAGTAATGCCTACGGTGCATTTCGTGAGGTGCACTGACGGCGAACCCTAAGGTAAGATCCTACACCACGAGTAATTCCCTAGGAAAAAGGTTTAGGCTACTCGTCAGAAACTGACCAACGACACTGCGACGCCCAAAAACACCGCAAAACACCGTAAATCACCTATACTAAGCAAGGGGTCACCAGGTCATCACAGGTCATGCTGGCCGAATCTCGCCCACTACACAATTAGCTAAGCAGCCTAAGCTCACCGTAGCTAGGAAGGAAATGCATTACCTGCCAGGCACCGATTTACTGTTTTTCTTCCAAAAGTTTTTCCCATTGTGTGGATCTACTGACTGCATTTTATGCAGCTAAGTGATGGAAGCACAGCCACTGCTTGTTAGTAACAAGGAAATTCACATTAACCAAATCTTCATGTTTGCCAACACAATAACAGACTGATGACACTTTTCATCACAGCTGATAGAACCCTTCCACGGAAGATGTTGACGGGGGGTTTAAAATAGAACCCCAGGGGGAGCGATGCGAATGTCGACATTGTAGCCAAGCAATTCATTATTTTCAAGCAAGCATAGATATGTATGAGACTACATTGCTATATATATGAAGATATTATTTTATTCCCTTGCCCCATCTGGGTAGAGTATCTCGAGCGAAGAGTGCAATGTCGTACATTAACATCCCGGAGGTTTTTTTTTAAACACTTTCTAATCTGTCAGCAAAGGAATAAAATAGAAAACCACCGCTTTCTCCGTTTCTCGCATTTTAGTCGTAATTTGAATATTTTAAAAAAGTAGAAAATTATACGTTGATATTTTTTTGTTGGCGAAGACGGCACGAGTGTCACAAATCCTATACGGAAGTGTCATAAGCCGTTCCATATGTCAAAGCCTGATGTAAACACACACGAACCTCACCACCACCACCGCATAGAGCGTGGTTAATGATCACAACCGTTATGAATATTCACGAATATTCACTTCTGTGAGACGCCAGTTTTAAATGAATAGATATTTCTGAGTTACGCATTAAAAAATACTTCTGGCGGATATGAAAAAGTTGACGAGCCCGCGACTTCGATATAATTAAACGAGCATAATACCGTAACTTCAAGGATACCGACATACTCCATCGTAAGTCACAAGACCTAAGTTAAAAACGACACTTCTTGTGCAAG
This sequence comes from Macrobrachium rosenbergii, assembly GCF_040412425.1. Classification (NCBI taxonomy): domain Eukaryota; kingdom Metazoa; phylum Arthropoda; class Malacostraca; order Decapoda; family Palaemonidae; genus Macrobrachium; species Macrobrachium rosenbergii. The sequence continues at coordinate 75,116,329 of NC_089750.1, forward strand.
CAAATCGAGCCATATGATATATACCTCATCGCAGACGTTAAAAAGAGAACGTCAACGCACTCGAAAGTGACAGGATACTAAAAAAAATATATATTAAGCTTAATCTAGAAGCACAAACAAGCACAGTTACTCAAGAGAAAATAATGTGCGTGGTGCGTGATGTATCCGCACTTGCCATTTTTTTTTATCTTTTTTTGTTTTTACACGAATGTTTCATAAGTAGGACCGCAGTGGGAATATGGATTGAAGGTGCAAAGGCATGAACATCACCCGCATTTGAGAGGAAAGTCGATACACTGTCATCGTACTTCCCGTTTAATGAATGCGGTGGCAGACGCACATTCGCGCAGACATGAGAAACGAGCTAATAGGAAGCGGAGTTGACTAAAAGGGGTAGAAGAAGAAGAGGACGAAGTCAAGGCAACTGAGGGAAACAAAAAAGAGAGATGTAATGAGGGGAAAGATTGCACTGATTTGTTGAATATCTATAATTATTTACAGTAAGAATAGCATGAATGATAATAGGGATGTTTGTGAAAGATATAAAGTTTAAATGTGAGATACTAAAGATATGTCTAAAGGTCACGCGCGCGCACACACACACACACACACACACACACACACACACACACACACACACACACATATATATATATATATATATATATATATATATATATATATATATATATATATATATATATATATTGTCGAAGGCTGATTGTGGAAAGTCCAACTCAGTCCTAGTTTTCAACCGTTATTTTTACTGCCCTGTACGCACGTAAGAAGCTAATGAAATTGAGGTGACTACAGGCCTTGCTCTACTTAAGTCTAGGTCTACATGCGACAGAATATTCTTTGGTCTTTTTCTTGTATACCCTCGTCTTCCATTCTTTGTAGCTTTGTTCTGAAATTGATTATTCATGAGCCTTTCCCTAAATCACTTCCTGCTCTTGAAGTACGCACACATACAGAAAAAACATGACTGCAGGCACCGTGTGATTAACCTAGGTGAGTTCCCTCACAGAAAACACCAAGAGCATAAGACATTTCGCGTCCCTGTAGAAATGGCTCATTAGCTGTGAGTCTATGACCGTTTAATCTCACCGTGCCACATCATTTGGCAAGCAACTGTGCTCTCAATCTTCGTCGTGGTTGCAAAGGCATGCGTATCAGCAGGTATTAAATGGCGCTGACTTCGTGAACTTGAGATTCACACGTGCAAATAACTACACGCTTCATTTTACGATTGACTAATCTTTACGTTTCCTTATTTATTCATTTTACATTCTGGAATGGGTTCCAAACTTCTTTCTACCTGGCTTGTGAACATATAACAAAAAATAACAGTACCGACAAACTACTGCTACTACTAATAGTACTACTACTTTTAAAACCAAGCTGCATCCCCAGTAGGAAAAGCAGTATGAACTATAAAAGAGAGGTGATAAGGGAAAAAATAAGATATCAGCAAATGAGACAAATAAAAAGAGGAAGACAAATAGGGCAAAAAAAAAAAAAAAAAAAAAAACAAAGTAACTACGAAGATAAGCTCATGTCAGCTAGGATTATTACTAGGACCACCATTCCACAATTCGGTCACGAGAAGAAGACTTAGCGAAAACTGTGTGGCACTGAATGTCATTAAAGAAAATCATGTTAAATTTAGCTGCATATCTAATATACACAAATATACGTGGTGGATGGCATAGTCTGGTAAGATCTGAGTGCAGAAGGATCATCGGAATTATGAAATACATAGCATACAAAACAAGCTTCTTATTACTGAACACCATAATATTCTTAGGAAACTTGACTTTCAAATCAATGGTCCCTTTGGTGGGCTTGTTCCATACGAATAGGGTATAACGATAATAATAATAATAATAATAATAATAATAATAATAATAATAATAATAATAATAATAACTACGCGGCACTGTGCCAGAGATGAATATCAGGATTACGATACGAAAATTTGAGAGAGCTGGAGTTTTTGACCAACGATATAAGATGGAAGACGGCTGCCGAAGGCCAGACAGGGGAACGTTATTCAAAACATGGAAGAATAAAATGATTTAAACATTTTCCTCAAGATAGACAGGTCTCCAAAAATAAACTTGAGTTTTTCATGTACATTTTTTTTCTGTTATTGAAGAGAAGGTAAAAGGAATGCGTTTCTCGAAAGTCAGTTAGCTATATTAATAGGAAAATCTCGAGTTCCAAAACTAAATGCATCTTTTATCACAGCTTGCTTGCTTTTTGGCAAACCAGAAGCATAATTCATAATATATCTTTTATTTTGCGATGACAGATACAAAAGGCGTATATACCTCCTTTCCCATTGGTCGGAAATAGTGGCGTGATGGGCTCTGATTGGCGGAAAGAGTGGGCGTTAGCCCGCCTCCCATTGGCTGGGATGAATGTACCGAGTTACTAAATGTATGATAATGCCAAGATGCCAAAGATCTTCCTGTCCTGCCACGTAGGTCATCATACCTCGCAAAATTGCGGGAGGCCTTTGCCAAATCGTGTTACGTGAGGGTATGGGCATAGGCATAGGCATGGGCATGGGCGTTCGCTGGCATCGGGAGGGAATCGTGTTTTCATTATCATTGCCATTTTCTTTTTTTTTTAGTTTTACTGTCTATACGTCTACCTGCTTCTAAATATGCCTATTTACTACAGATCGAGTAGGGTAGAAAATTTGAGCCTAGACCAAGAAACTATAAAGTCTAAACTATATATTATTATTCTGTTATTATTATTATTATTATTATTATTATTATTATTATTATTATTCAGAAGACGAACCAGTTTCAATTAGAACAAGTCCACCAAAGGAGCCATTCACTTGAAATTCAAGCCTCCAAAGAATATTATGGCTTTCATTAGAAAAAATTAACAGGACGGCAATGGGAAATACAGAAAGAAGAGATTAGTTATTGCAAAAACAAAAAATTAAATTGCCAAATTTCATAAACAAATGGTTAAAAATATAAATAAATTATTGGAATATAAGTTGAATACAAGGTCTAGGCCTAGACTTACTTAATGTCATTCTTTAGAAGAGTTTCGGGGACACTGAGAACGCAGAAAAAATGAGCTACGTTGTTGGAATGTCTGTTATATAAAATCAACGTGTCATAATAATAATAATAATAATAATAATAATAATAATAATAATAATAATAATAATAATAATAATAATAATAATAGTCACTAGAATGGTGAATAAATCCACAATGGTGTAATTCCAAATATATTTATTTTATTAATATATATATCTACAACTGTAAATGTGTATTTTAAATATATATTTACAATTATAAGTATATATTTCTAAAATATATTGACAACTATAAATATATATTTTTT
>NC_089750.1:75122206-75124706 GCF_040412425.1 Macrobrachium rosenbergii
CAAAGTATATTATATTCTTATTCGGGCTGGATGGAGAAGTAGCCGAATATAGGAATCTTGAGCTATTAGTTGAGCTTGACTTTTTATCAAATTAAATACTTAATTTTTTCCAAGGTAAAGTTCATTTGGATGAATGAATATATATATATATATATATATATATATATATATATATATATATATATATATATATATATATATATATATATATATATATATATAACATGTTACAGTCAATAATCAGTCATTACGCGTAATGACTAAAATTTCAGTCATCATGCGTAATGCACTTAGGGGACATTTGATCCCCTAGGAGCTAGCACTAAACACGGAGAAACAGTGAGTCACCTACACTGTTTCGCCGGGTTTAGTACTAGTCCCTGGGGGTCAAATGTATTTCATAAATGTTTAGTACTAGCTCCTGGGGATCAAATGTCCCTAAATGCATTACGCGTGATGACTGAAATTTCAGTCATTACGTGTAATGACTGATTACGCATGTTGACTGTAACATATATATATATATATATATATATATATATATATATATATATATATATATATATATATATATATATATATATATATATATATATATATATATATATATATATATATATATATATATATATATATATATATATATATATATATATATATATATATATGTGTGTGTGTGTGTATGTGTGTGTGTGTTACAGTAAGATTGTGGAAACAGAGATTTTACGAAATCCCTAGGAATTTGTGAAATGACCAGTTCGCTTAGGAACAGAATTGCCGAAAAAATAAAAGGAAAAATAGTCCATGTTTTCTTCGTAACAAGCCACATATTTAAACCTAACGTCACGAAAAAAAATTATTTTTATATATTTATGCAAAGATGTTGATAAATTAATCATTCAAAATTTTGAAAAATCATCAAAAAGTTATTTCTAATTGCCATCATACGCCCTTAAAGAAGGGCAGGTCGTGGTCCTTCAAGAGGCTCCAAGAAAGTGCAGGTGGTGGGGTCCCAGGGTGCCCTCTTCAGGAGGACCTTCACCTCCACGTGCACCTCTTGGAGAGCCACTAGCTATCTCTTTGAAACCAGGGATTTCACGAAATGCCTAGAGAATTTGTGAAACGACCAATTCGCTTAGGAACGTTTGATCCCTGAAGGCTAGTACTAAACACGGCGAAAAACTGATTCATCTGCACTGTTTCACCGTGTTTAGTACTAACCCCTGGGGGGGTCAAACGTGTTTGCTGTGTTTAGTACTAGCCCCTGGTGGTCAAATGTGTTTTCTGTGTTTAGTACTAGCCCCTGGGGGATCAGATGTGGTTGCTTTGCTTAGTACTACCCTCTGGGGGATCAAATGTGTTTGCTGTGTTTAGTACTAGCTCCTGGGAGATCAAATGTGTTTGCTGTTTTTAGTACTAGCCCCTGGGATATCAAATGTGTTTGCTGTATTTAGTACTAGCCCCTGGGGGATCAAGTATGTTTGCTGTGTTTAGTACTAGCCCCTGGGGGATCAAATGCCACCAGGGTTAGAACTAAACACGGCAAAATACATTTGACCCCCCGGGGGTTAGTACTAAACACGGTGAAACAGTACAGATGAATCACTGTTTCGCCCTGTTTAGCACTAGCCTTCAGGGATCAAACGTTCCTAAGCGAATTGGTCATTTCACAAATTCTCTAGGCATTTCGTGAAATCCCTGGTTTTAAAGAGATAGCTAGTGGCCCTCCAAGAGGCGCACGTGGAAGGCCTCCAAGAAGTGGAGGTGAAGGTCCTCCAGAAGAGGGCACCCTGGGATCCCACCATCTGCACTTTTTTGGAACCTCCTGAAGGACCACGACTTTCCCCCTCTTTAAGGACGTATGATGTCAATTAAAAATAACTTTTTGATAATTTTTTTAAAATTTTGAATGATTAATTTATCAAACATCTCTGCATAAATATATAAAAATAAATTTTTTTCGTGACGTAAGGTTTAAATATGTGGCTTGTTACAAAGAAAACATCGACTATTTTTCCCTTTATTTTTTCGGCAATTCTGTGGAAATCAGTGGCAAATTTGACTCTGGGTTCGTAATAATAATAATAATAATAATAATAATAATAATAATAATAATAATAATAATAATAATATACAGAGACAGGAAAATGAAAAACAGAACATAGGACTGGCACGACAAACCAGTGCACGGACAGTACATGAGACAGACTGAAGAACTGGCCAGCGACGAAACATGGCAATGGCTACAGAACCAGTACAAAAAGAGGCATGATTCAGTAGCAAAAGCCCTCCACTGGAGCCTGTGCAAGAAGCACCAGCTAGCTCGCAGTAATAAGTGGTACAAACACCAACCTGAGGGAGTGATAGAAAACGATCAGGCAACGATCCTCTGGGACTATGGTATCAGAACAGATAGGGTGAAACGTGCCAATAGACCAGACGTGACGTTGATTGACAAAATCAAGAAGAAAGTATCACTCACTGATGTCTCAATACCATG
>NC_089750.1:75129706-75179706 GCF_040412425.1 Macrobrachium rosenbergii
TAGAGAGAGAGAGAGAGAGTTTTATAATTCCAGGTTCTGTGAATGAGTTTCAGTTCCTAGAGAGAGAGAGAGAGAGAGAGAGAGAGAGAGAGAGAGAGAGAGAGAGAGAGAGAGAGAGAGAGAGTTTTATAATTCCAGGTTCTGTGAGTGAGTTTCGGTTCCTAGAGAGAGAGAGAGAGAGAGAGAGAGAGAGAGAGAGAGAGAGAGAGAGAGTTTTATAATTCCAGGTTCTGTGAGTGAGTTTCAGAGAGAGAGAGAGAGATAATTTCAGGTTCTGTGAGAGAGAGAGAGAGGTTCCTTCCAGGTTCTGTGAGAGAGAGAGAGAGAGAGAGAGAGAGAGAGAGAGAGAGAGAGAGAGAGAGAGAGAGAGAGTTATAATTCCAGGTTCTGTGAGAGAGTTTCGGTTTCTGCGAGAGAGAGAGAGAGAGTTTTATAATTCGAGGTTCTGTGAGAGGGTTTCTGTTCCTGAGAGAGAGAGAGAGAGAGAGAGAGAGAGAGAGAGAGAGAGAGAGAGAGAGAGAGAGAGAGAGAGTTTTCTATTCCTAAGACACTCTTCTTATTCAGTATGGGATATCAACCCTTTGGAACACCTGAGCAGGTGCGATCATTATCGGTCATTGCACTTAAGGACAACCTTTTCTCACCTGTACCTGCATTTGGTTCCATTTCGCATTCAAAGATGGCGTCTGTGGTCATACTTTCATTATTATTTCATTTACAAGTACATTCTTTTAATTTCCTTGGCCTATATTTTTGTTTGCATTATTTCTACTCCACTTTGGAATGTTCGTTTATTTCCATTGCTTTGTTTACTTGTTATTTCATCTAACTTCTTTTGTAAATGTATTTTGTCATTTTGTTCAATTATAGAACATTTACTTTTTTATTTCACTCAATATATTTTGTTGGTATACTACTCACATAGGTCTAATTTCTCCCCACTTCGTTAATCAGTGCTCTCCTATAGGCCTAACTTTCCTCCAGTTCGTCAATTAGTATCCTATATAGGTCTAAGTTCCTTCATTCAAAGATATGCCATTCTCATCTGATATTCATCGTTTCAAAATATATCACACTTCTCGCTACCCGAAATCCTGGGTAATTATGCCAACGATTTTCAAGAAATCTTATGCGTTTGAAGCCCGGGAACTTACGCAAAAGCTTAAAAAAAAAAAAATCATGGCTTTCTAAGAAGCTTCTCAATGATTCTCCTCCACGTGTCATTTATTTACTTTTTTTACTTATCTTCCAGACTAACCAATACCGGAATGCTGTCCCAACAACTTCCGGTTAGCTGGAGAAGTCCCTTCGCTTCCTGTTTACAAATGACAGCTACTGAGAGAGAGAGAGAGAGAGAGAGAGAGAGAGAGAGAGAGAGAGAGAGAGAGAGAGAGAGAGTTTTAACTAGTTTCAGCTGCTTCGAAGACGTTAAGCGGGGTCAGCTCAACTCATTGAGTATTCACGGAAGCCTCCTGCGGTGCAAGGCGCGTGTTGTCTGTTCACTTGCATTAGGAGCCGTTTCAAAGGCAAATCCAGACTGTTATGACTACTACTACTAGGTTCCTCTCGTCATCATCGAGTCAATGCCTTGTTTTTTCCTTTTTTTGCTTCTGTTTGGAGAAACTAGTTTCCTTTTTCACTTTTTCCGGTTTTATTCTCTCTCTCTCTCTCTCTCTCACGCACAACCAGCTGTCAAAATGACCAAAGCTAAGATATATAACCTGCATCCCTCGCTTTCTTAAAACTAGCAAAGAGGACATTAAAAGTTGTAAAATTAAAATACTGTTGAACGCATTACACCGTTAAACACTTTACTATAATTTCGATATACCGTGTCCCTAACAACATCAGAATCAAACAGAAACCTCAAACAACTACAAAAAAGAAAGAAAGAGCATAATGCGGAACGGAAATGAAGCGGAACCTTCATTTGAAGTACAAACACGTGAATTGTTGGGAGACGAGAGAGACTGTGTAGCGTCTTCCCGTAAGCGCATGCGCGGCAGCGCGCGGCCTTTTGTTGACTATCTCGTCATCAAGAAGAAGAAGGAGTCTCAGATAGTTCTCAGTGTCGGTCACTGAGGACGTCTCCGCACGTGTGAGACGAGGCACTGGGAGATGAAGGTAAAAGGATAAACAAGCAGAGGAAGAAAAGATGGGAGAAAACGATTGGCAGGAGGATATGTTTAACTTAGCCATCAAGACGTCTTGCTCTGCGAAGCAAAAGAGTTAATTTTCCGTCAAGGAATTTACGCCCACGACGGAGGGCATGTTCCTTAAACTTCTTAGGGGAATTATACGTAGCATTACATCAGAAGAGAGAGAGAGAGAGAGAGAGAGAGAGAGAGAGAGAGAGAGAGAGAGAGAGAGAGAATGCACAACTGAGGTAGATTAATTATTGGTTAGGTTTTGCAATGGTTTTCACATCTGGCATTAATGAGACATGAGTCAGGTGTGGCCTTTGAAGCATGCAACGTGTAATATATATATATATATATATATATATATATATATATATATATATATATATATATATATATATATATATATATATATATATATTCCGAAGCAATCACAGAGTTACAGAATTCCTTGAATAGCATGTCGCTGAGAGCTTTGACTATATCTAAATAAAATTGAAATTTATGATGGAAGTTACCTTTCTGTTAACTAACAAGTAACAATTACAAGGCAGCAGGGAACAGTTAACAAGTAAGCAGCCCGTTTTAACAAGTAAAAAAGGCAGCAGACCGCGGCAGATCTCACATGGCTTCTTGTAGATCAAGTATTGCAAGGTAGACCGCCTACTATAGTAGTATCTATATAATTTATATATGTATAAGCATATAAATAAAGACAAAATCCATGAAGGAAAGGGAGACAGTTGAGTACTGCAAGGCCTTTCGACTTCTCGTCCTTTACTCAGTCTGCTAAGTAAAGGACAAGCAGTCAAAAGGCCTTCCAGTACTCTATTGTTTCTTTTTCCTTAGTGGATTTTGTCTTTATATATTCATCATGTTCCATATTTTCGTAATTCATTTATATGTATATGCATATATAAATAAAGACAAATGTCATGCAGTGAAAGTGAAACAATGATTGCTAGACCTTTCAACACAACAGTCCTTTACTAGCAGACCAATGAGAAATATAAAAATAAGTTTTCGAGAAAGGTCATATAAATGACAGATGACGCACTTATATCCCTGAGGATAGGAGTTATAAAGGAACAGATGCACCTGGAATCCAACACAGTTGAAGAATTAGTGGACCTACCAAAACAAAGGAGAATCTTCAAGAGGTTTTACAAAAGATTAGGCCACAACTGGCTCGGAAGCAGGGCGGAGTCAATTAAAGGATTATACGGGGGAAGAGACTGACCCCCCAAAATGACATTGGAATGAATAAGCTGATTACATGTTTATGAAAGTGTGACGCTTAATATATTCTCCGTTTGGTAAACAATGACAATTTTTGCAAAATGAACATTTTCAAAAAACTATTAAACATACAAATACATAGAAAATATATATAAGGTAACTAATTAGTAATTAAGTCAATGATATTATCTTTAAGGTCATTCTTGAACATTTTACTAATACAGGGGTCCAAACAATACATGCCAGGGCAAAGGTTAAAATTACAGCCGGAAGTAAGCTGTAGAATTGCAGATTCTAAAAGATTTCGTGAAGAGAAATCTTTCGATCTGGCAATCACTGAACTGTCAGTCCAACTTATCCTGTGAGAGTTTGCCCAGTTATACATATGCATATATGTATATATATTATATATGTAAGTATATATAAATATAAATACATATATATATATATATATACATATACATATATACTGTGTATATATACACATAAGTGTGTGTAAGGTGGAACACTATCCCCACCAGCTATAGTAAAAACAAAACAGATATTCATTAATGTAAGAAACATAAACTTCATTACAAATGATTCGTTATCTCTTCGGCAGTGACGTCACTTCCTTTGTCATTTGACATTCAAAACATCAATCGTTCTAACACCAACCGCCGACAATTGTCATTCCGGCCATAGCAGAGAGAATATCGACAGAAAAATACAATAATAATCAAGTAAAAAATGCGCTGAAGTTTCTTCTGCACAATCGAGTTTTCTGTACAGCCGCTGCAGCGTATAATCAAGGCCACCGAAAATACAGTAGATCTATCTTTCGGTGGTCTCGGCATAATGCTGTATGAGCCGCGGCCCGTGAAACTTTAACCACGGCCCGGTGGTGGCCTATCCCATATCGTTGCCAGAAGCATGATTATGGCTAACTTTAACCTTAAATAAAATAAAAACTACTGAGGTTAATGGGCTGCAATTTGGTATGTTTGATGACTGGAGGGTCGATGATCAACATACCAATTTGCAGCCCTCTAGCCTTGGTAGTTTTTAAGATCTGAGGGCAGAAAGAAAAAGTGCGGACGGACAGACAAAACCGGCGCCATAGTTTTCTCTTGCAGAAAACTAAAAAGGTGTTCCCTCCCACTCGTGGAAAGCAAAGAGTATTACAGTATTTTAACCTGCCAGAAATAATAAGTCGAATCGTATTTATTTTTAACAGTATTGGAGAAACAAATCCACAGCTATGTATGGGTACATCTAATTAAAAAATAAATTCCTACAGAGAGTTTTCGGGAATCTGTTCGATTCCCCCTTTGAGACTGAAAAGCGGAATCGAACAGATTCCTGAAAGGTCTCTGTAGAAATCTATTTTTTGAAAACATATGTACCCATACATCACTGTGGCTTTATTTCTCCATTTCAAGACTCGTGGTACTATGAGCCTTTTTTTTTTAATTAAAAGTATTATTGCTTGATCTAGAAGTGACTTGATATTTTAACCTGACCTTGCCAAGACCGACAGTAATCAAGGTCAAGGTTCAACTGAATCTTTTGGAGGGTCGGGTGAATCGTCAATTCCAACTCGCTAAAAATCCGGTGCTCGTTTTGTCTAACAAAACGTTATTAGTCATATAATCTACTGTTGCCTCTTAGCTATTATTTCTACGTATAGATTTTTTTCCTTATTAAAGTCTATGGCTCTCAGACGTCTTAATGTCATGTGCAGCAAGATTATACTTAATGTCAAAAGGATGAAATTGGAATCTAGTGAATGGTGCTATTTACTTGTCGTGATGGCTTCACATTTCTTGGTTAACTTTGTTTCTTAAACCAGGATTTCTTTTTCTTAGTCTATGGCCTTTTTAATTAGGATTTTAATTAAGGTATGTAGAGAGAGAGAGAGAGAGAGAGAGAGAGAGAGAGAGAGAGAGAGAGAGAGAGAGAGAGAGAGAGTGCTTTAATTGATCAAACTTTAAACTATAGGTCTATGGAGATACGGCAATATATCACATGTGTATGTGAGAGAGAGAGAGAGAGAGAGAGAGAGAGAGAGAGAGAGAGAGAGAGAGAGAGAGAGAGAGAGACTACTTGATCAAACCTAAGTATATCGGTCTATGGAGATACGTCAATATATCACATGTGGAGAGAGAGAGAGAGAGAGAGAGAGAGAGAGAGAGAGAGAGAGAGTTAGGCGCTTTACTTGATCACCCCTAAGTCTATCGGTCTATGGAGGTACGTCAATATATCACGTGGTGAGAGAGAGAGAGAGAGAGAGAGAGAGAGAGAGAGAGGCGCTTTACGTGATCAAACCTTAGTCTATCGGTCTATAGAGATACGTCTGATATATCACATGTGACTCGATTGGTCGGTTTTACGTAAATCTCAATCCAGAGAGAAAACATACGATGCCCTCCTGTGACGTCAGTGACGATGACGCATGCGCGTCGAGAACGCGTATTCATGATGACCTTATAAGTTTTGGTCAATTAGGCTGAATGGAATGGTCGTGCCTATTCATTACAGCCACGTAATGATATTTTACTTTTTTATGGCTCTAGAATCGGCTTATTACTCATAATCTATGCAGTAGGGAATAGATTTAATTTTTAATTGATACAAAAATGCTTTGGGAAATATTTTGTAGGCGTTGGTTACGAATGAAATTTGAAATGTTTAGGTTCATGGTCATTAAGTTTAATGAAACGGAACTTGTGCTATTAATTATGTTAATTAAAATTATGTTGAGATGGCGATGATGGTGAAAGATAGTAATCAAACTCTCTCTCTTAGAGAGAGAGAGATGTCATTCCTTCACCGCATATGGAACTGTTTTTCCACAATTCAGAGTAGAGAGAGAGAGAGAGAGAGAGAGAGAGAGAGAGAGAGAGAGAGAGAGAGAGAGAGAGAGAGAGAGAGTCATTCCTTCACCTCAAATAGGATCTATTTCGCCATAATTCAAAGCGTTAAAGTGACACTGGTGTTACCGCACTAATCAAACTTCACATCACGTTTGCTGCTCATATGGTGTTAATTCCGTATAGACACAAATTTATTCAATCCTGTCTGTCCAAGACAAACTTCTTAAAACAATAAATTCAATTAATTTTTAACGGAAATATCGACATTAATTTTCATATACTTAGATTCAATTAGTTTTCAATGAAAACATCTACATTAATTTTTATCAGAAATACAACTTTTACCATGGCTGCATTGAAGACCAGTACTAGCAAGCCTCTACCTTACTCTCTCTGACCATCTCCCAACAGACCCAGGTCCTTTCCATTAGCTAACCAGAATTAGCCTGACCTAAACCAGCCTATTAAGGGAAGAGCTTAATTAATGAGGAACCAGCGACCCATACAGAATATGCTGTGTACTACAGGCGCCCAGACAAGCGCTTACAAACCGAGTGTCTGAAACAAGAGTGTCTATCTCTGTTGCATGAGCAGGAAATACTCTTGTGAGTGTTACGGCATGAAAGATTAATCATTTGCTGTATGAATTATTCCTTCAGCGAATAGAATTAATACTCTTGTTATACAATAGACTCATTCATTCTTGCTATGCGTTGCAGAATGAATTGTTAGTGAAAATATTCTTGTTACCAAAGGATTTTGTTTATTTATTTATTTTTTTGCAGCGGAAGGGAAACGAGGATTTGTCTATACTTGGTTAAATTTCTTATTTCCTTCTTCATTCCCAGTTTTTATATATCAAGCAGAGTCAAACCAGAACACAAATTTTCCTTCCCTTGTTTCGGTACTGAAAGGTTAAGATACAATCGTAAGAATCTCGGCAGTGTTGAGGTCGGCAGCCAATATATTCCAGCGCCACTGTCTCTGAAGTGATAGTCCTATAGACAGTAAACTTAATGGCGCATGTGTGTGTGTGTGTGTGTGTGTGTGTGAGAGAGAGAGAGAGAGAGAGAGAGAGAGAGAGAGAGAGAGAGAGAGAGTGTTTAGACGGAATACCAAGCATATAGTGCGGACGGACAGACAAAGCCGGCACAATAGTTTTGTTTTGCAGAAAACTAAAATGCTGTAGATTTAAGGTGCAGTAATGTTAAAAGTTGTTGATGTAAGTTGCAGTAATGTTAAAATCTGTAGACAAAGGTGCATCAATGTTAAAACTGTTGATCTCCGGTGCAGTAATGTTCCAAAGTAGGGTACATCAATGCAATATATTGTTCACAAATTTTGCAATAACGGTATATTTAGTGATTCTTTCATTCCTTGAGAGTCGAGATCTGTAGAAGAGGGGCGTGGCGCAGTCAAGCTAACAAACGTGAGGCCTCAGATCAGCAAATGATGTGTATTCATGTACCCCTCTCACCGACATTGTAAAAAAAAAACTTGTTTGTCTGAAATCACCATAAAATAAAACGCACCTTTCGCAATGTGGGTCTAGGTTCACCCTCGTTAAAACTGAGCCTCTAGAGGACTCGTACTAGGCCATCAGCATGGCTGAGAGACCGTCCGACTATCTAAAAATATCGCAGAATTCATTCGCCACCCATAAAAATGGCATAAATAAACTAGTTTTTGTCCGCTCTGACTCACCCACTAGTTAGGTTAGGACTTACAAATCGGCAAATCTGTGGTGACCTTTTCCCGTGGTTCCACCTCCCCATTTCACCTACCAAACCCGTTGCTGTTGGCGCAGAAATGGCTGAAGAAGAAAGACGGGAATTAAAATTGAGAGAGAGAGAGAGAGTTGGATATTCAAGAAAAACAGATCAAAATGGCATAAAAGAATTGTGGAAGAACTAAGGGAAAGATGCTTCGAATGTCACTGACTTCAAGTAAAGTGCCCAGGTCGAGAATAGAGTTGAGAGACGGGGTAGGGTTTAGGAGTTACGAAGGAGTAGCAATGACATTAATTTAAAAATTATAAAAAATGAGCGTTCGGAGACCTCCAACAACTGCCTAGACTTAGCAATCTAGCCCTCAAAAGGTCCTTTCTTGCCATTCCTAAGCGAAAAAAATAAAAGAAAGAGTACTTTAACAATAACAATTGGATTGCCTCTTCATCCTATTGACATATCTTTCACCGAGGCTTATTTTTTGTTTTGTTTAAGTACAAAGCTTGCGTCATTCAGAGAGGTGGACATAGGCCTAAAGGTGACTTGACAAGGGCGATTGTGTTTGTATGGAAGGTTTAGCCAGAGAAGGGTGGTATATTAGGGTCTCTATGAACAACTGTCAGTTTCCTTAGATAAGATTTTGTGCAGAAGCGCAAGAATATTCAGCTAAATACATTATGAGTTTTTAGGCGTCTGAAAAGAACATTGTATTCAATTGAAAGTTATTCTAGCTGACACTTACTTTGTATTCAATTGAAAGTTATTCTGGCTGACACTTACTTCAGGTCAAATACTCATTCATTTTTATATGCTGCTGTTGCAGAGAATGCTATCTACAGAGAGAGAGAGAGAGAGAGAGAGAGAGAGAGAGAGAGAGAGAGAGAGAGAGAGAGAGAGAGAGAGAGAGAGATTTAACCATATTTACGACGAATTCATAATGACACACTTTGACTGATCTGAGAGAGCGACATAGGCCTACCAGCGAGGTGGGACTAACATCCATCATGAAAGTGAACAGCCTTCAGAAACCTCTCAAATGGACGTCATCTGATAATAAACGAAGACAGCTGCAGGTTCACGTGCCGAGTATTTTAAACACTCAAGATCACATTTGATCTGCCATTGTGTACCAGTTAGGACCAGTGGTTTCGGGGACGCAGCGTGTAGACATTTTCAAACTGATAGAAACCAGACTGGTTTCTTTTGAAACGAGTTTCATTTCGGGGATTGTATAAGTTTCTCTGGCAACGGTTATTAACAGGAATTTTCTTTTTAGACCTAAACACGAGAATGCCCACATTCCCACCCTCTGTTATACACACACACATATACACACGCATATATGAATATATATAAATTTTAGAAACTTAGTCTAATATGTTTTCCCAAGCATGTGTGGAACGGATTTCTCTGAATTCTCCCTGAAGCATCACTCTAGTTAACACCATTGAGCTTACGCAAGCCCTGCTGAATATTATCATTGCTGCTATTATTGTTATCGTTATTGCTGTTGTTTTGACGTCAGTTAATATGATATATCAGATTAGTCAGTTGATCTTCAGTGCAACCCATAAGTTTGTAAATGTCCACTCTTGCTATTTCATACACCGGCAACTATGGATAGTTGATGTTAGTACATTTGACCCACTCCTGTCTCCCCCTTTCTGGTTGAGACTCTCTCTCTCTCTCTCTCTCTCTCTCTCTCTCTCTCTCTCTCTCTCTCCATTCAAAGGGTCTTATGGCACTTCTTTGATCACGAGAGAAGACAAGCCAACGAAACCTCTCGACAAGTGCAGGCTTAAACTCGGTCTATTCCACGCGTTTGTGGCATACCAAAGTAACACTCACATCTCACATAGAACCTAAACACACAAACACGCAGACACATACACAATAAGAATATAAGCAAACCTTCTAATTATATTTTTCTACTGAGTCAACCCGCTGTCACCCAGTTTTATAGACTAACCAACTCAAGATCTGATAAAATCGAACGCACTTTTAGGATTCCCCGATTAAGATCTTCCTTTGATGGTCGTGAATACTTTGTATGTCCTTCTAACACTTTGGGAAAGGCAATATCTTCTGTTTTTGCTTACACTTTAATAGCTAATTACCGTATTTTACCTTGCAAGAAAGTGTAAAAACTGAGACAAAATTCTCAGTCCACAGAGAGAGAGAGAGAGAGAGAGAGAGAGAGAGAGAGAGAGAGAGAGAGAGAGAGAGAGAGAGAGAGAGAGAGAGAGCTCACTTTCCTATCATTCTTAGGCAACAGCCCAACCCAAAAACTATAGATTTCTACGACAATTTCTATTTTTATATCTATTTTCTTTCCCATTCGCTTTTATTTCAAAATAGGCCACTCAGCTGTTATCTCTTTTTTCTTATGGATTATCATATCTAAAAAAAGTATTCTTACATGCCAATAACAACGTTGATAACATGTTTATTTCTGAATCGAAGAAACTTAGTGAAATAACATCCAATATTCGTGGCATTTTTCATCCTTTGCAGAGTAAAACAGGTTGCTCCCCCACACAAGACGCCTAAAGAAGGTTTCTTATTGTTGACAGCGATGAAAAGTCGACTTTAGTTTTCATCAGAATAAATGAAAACGTCCTTGCGTAATTCAGTGTGATTTTGGGTATATTTTTAGCCCCCATTACCCACCAAAAATAAAAAAAAAAAGAAAAAGAAAAAGTGGGCGTCTCTGACGAGGTAATTCAGATAAATATACAATGCAAACTCTCCATTTCTCGTCTTCTTTCACTGGGAGTTGAAACTGCAACACTTGACAAATGTTAATTCATTATTAACCAGCCGTCGGATTTTAAGAACTTCAAGATGTTAAGAACCACTAAATAATTTAACTTACGTTGAAAAAGAAATTAAGTCAGGCTATAATGTGTTAAGGAGAAAAATATACTAATATATACTAACAATTGGTCTAGCTTTTGCTGAATTATGAGTCTAAAGGACAGAAACAGTGTCTCTGGCTGAATCCAGGTAAAAATTGTGACTTTTTTCCTGTGAGTTTATTACCGGCCACCCACTGGCTTCAACTTATATTCTTTACTAATTTATCTGCAGGAAGGAAGCATTAATCTATAATACAGGCATTTTATATCTCCTTAAAGCACATAACTTGAGTCATTTGCAAGCGGAGTTCATTAAAGGTTAGTCAATAGCTATTTAAATTCTCCTGATGCACATAGCTTCAGTTCATCGGCACAGCCATTAAGATTCTGACAGCTGTTGGCCATGAGGTATAAGTATGCATTGGACAGTTACCATGACAGTTTGTCTCTAAGGCAACAGAGATGCAACCACGCCCATATTTTCATTACCAGACCTTGAAGGGTATGCAAGGGTATTAGCAGATGAATCGTTAAAAAATACTCCTCAGTTGTATAACAGTTTAAAATCATATCGATGCCCTGTATCTGTAGACTCACAGGGAACAAAGTTTGCAATCTAAAAATTAGGGGAGTAAGAATCTACCTGAGTTTGCAATACGGTAAATAAATTCAATATGAAACTGAATTTAAAATGATTTAGATTTCCTTTAGGATATCGTTTTGACTTCCACAGGCTAATATTAAGTTTCATTTTATGGGGGCAGTTTAAAATTTTAATAGAAAATTGCAACTCGAGGAATTTTGGAGATACTATGGGCTATTTTAGTAATATGTCCTTGAGACACGCTTTGACGTTAGTAGAAAGTAACTTTTTAGGAAGTATATAGAATAGAATATGGCTAATTCCAGCTAAAATTCCTTTAGGACACCGTTTGAAATAACATATGGAGAACTGGGCGAAACCTCAGCTCTGGAAAACCGCGATGCTATCACATAGCAACAGCGGACACTTTAGCAAGTGCAACCCTTGAGTGCCGGCAGCCGGCGTACGCCCTCCTGTGTCCTCCTCCGTCCGCCCCCAGCAAAGTTCCCTTGCCAGACGCCACGATGTCTGCCCATGTGTTTGTTCGTCCCCAGCCTTCCCCTGCTGGCCACTAGGACCCACTAGAAGCCGGGCCTCTTTCTGATCATGGTCACTCGCATATTATTCTAACCACATCCCGTACCATAAGCGTAATGCTTCAAAAAAAAGATTGTCAGGGGCACCAGGAACTTACCGAAATGGCAGGAGAGAGCGAATAACTGGCGGATGGTGCAGTTACCCCGGAAGTACTGTAAAAAAAAAAAGTAGGCTGTTAAACTTCGATCTAGGCCTATATATACACGTCATTACTCTAGACTTAAATACGCGTCGTTACTCTAAGACTATTTACGTAATTAATCTAGGCCTACATGCACGTCATTACTCTAGGCCTATTTACGTCATTAATCTAGGCCTATATAAAAAAGTAATACTATAGAACTACATACACGACATTAATCTAGGCCTATATACATCATTAATCTAGGCCTATGTACGTCATTAATCTAGGCCGATTTATGTAATTAATGGGGGCCTATATACACGTCATTGCTCTAGGCTTACATACACGTTATTACTCTAAGCCTGCATACACTTCATTACTCTAGGCCTGTATACACGTCATTACTCTAGGCCTGTATACATGTCATTACTCTAGGCCTGCGAGTATACACATCATTACTCTAGGCTTACATACGCACACGTCATTACTCTAGGCCTACATACATGTCATCAATCTAGGTCTATACAACGCCATTAGTCGTCACAACATTTGTCACAAGGAACATTATTAAGCAGCTTATTGTGTACTTCATATATTATCACTCTGAACAACCATGGCTTTGTAATATATATATATATATTTTCTCGAAATATAACCCAGGCAAATTATCAATTTATTCGCAATCACTTAACGAGAAATGGAAAGTGTGGTCTATCTCAGAGTCGGAAGGCAGATGCACCGAAGAGGCATCCATTAAGAAGTTTCTTGGGAACAATTTCCCAAGTTATATCCGTAAAACAAGCAGAGCGGAAAACGACCTTACCGAACTAAAGTGGCTCCCAGGAGGAAGCATGAGCTTGCAACTTATTTGAAGGAAAACCCGCCGTTCCTCTCTCTCTCTCTCTCTCTCTCTCTCTCTCTCTCTCTCTCTCTCTCTCTCTCTCTCTCTCTCTATATATATATATATATATATATATATATATATATATATATATATATATATGAATAGATCAGTGAAAATTATAAGGAAGGTCAAACAAAGTAAGTACCTACTATTGTAGAAAAAGGATAGCCAATGGAAAATTAAGAAAGCAAAGTCAACAATGTTACCAAGGTAAACTGAAAATATCATAACAATTATAAAAACAATTAGCAACAAAAACTTATAATGGCATAAACACACACACACACACACATAAATTATGTGTGCGCGCTCTCTCTCTTTGAAGGACTGAAGACATCAAGATAGGCCTAATAAAACCAAGTGAGTCTTGAATAAAACCAATTGGACCCTTAGGAATCTTGACGGATTTTCCTAAGTGAAGACAAGTGCTTTTTTTTTTTTATTGACATCTCCTCACTGACCCAGGACATTTTGAAAAAAAGCCAAAAAGGAACCATACTAGAATACCCTTGTTGCTGAGAAAACGGTTCCCATGTCAACAGATGCCGAAATGGACGTGGAACTAAATGCATCGAATCAGCTGGCTGTGGACCAACGTTTGTGAAGAGGGAGCAACGAGTGAGTCTCTGCAGTGTCCGTTGTGAAGGGGGCGGGATAGCCCAGGGGAAGAGGTGAGGGGAAAGGGTATTGCATTAGATGGCAACAGGTTTTTTTTCCTTCGTGAAATAGAGCTTCAAGAGCTGAATGTTATTAATAACTTTGACTGAGGACATATGCACCTTTTAGTTTTTCTGTAAAAAAACTATTGTACCGGTTTTGTCTGTCCGTCCGCACTTTTTCTGTCCGCCCTCAGATCTTACTACTGAGGCTAGAGGGCTGCAAATTGCTATGTTGATCATCCACCCTCCAATCATCAAACATACCAATTTGCAGCCCTCTAGCCTGAGTAGTTTTTTTTTTATTTTATTTAAGGTTAAAGTCAGCCAAATCGCGCTTCTGGCGACGATATGGGATAGGCCACCATGGTTAAAGTTTCACGGGCCGCGACTCATACAGCATTATGCCGAGACTACCGAAAGGTAGATCTATTTTCGCAGCCTTGATTATATGATGTACAGAAAACTCGATTGCGCCGAAGAAACTTCGGCGCATTTTTTCCTTGTTTCATTATTAACATTAGATGAAGACTGGTGCGCTTTTTTGTTAATAACATTAATAAAGACAAGCGCACTTTTAATTATTCTTGTTGTTTAGGCCTAGTATAAGCGTAATACTGCAGACACCCTGTATGAGTCCTCCCTCTGTACGAACAATGAAACAAATATCTTAAAGGAACGTACAAACAAAATAAAGATATAATGAAATATCTTAAAGGAATGTACACACCAAACGGAAAAAGTCTAGGAATTATAATAGCTGGCGCGAAGGGCAAAACAGAAGTGTTATGAATGGCAACTTTTTTTTTTGCTTCAAGTGCATGCACTTACTTGGTTGACAATGACCTCTATGTTGTTCTAGCAACACAATTAAAGAACGAATTACCTCCATAATAATAAGTTTTAGTAAAACAATTAAAGCTTACATCAGAACGCCCTCCTGTAATCTAGCTACGCTAGTCTCAAGTTTCATCAGTTCTCTATGACATTTCTGGGTATTGTCCTTGGCGTCACAATCTCGTGCGGCCATGGGACGAAATGACCCTCTGGTTTTTAATGACCTTATAATTATCTTATCAGTTGAGAGTCTGTCGTGCAAGATATATTATTATCTACTGAAAATTATCTTTCGAGATCATTTGGTACAGCTGACATGCGGGAAATTGTATGGCTTCGGATAGCCTAGTACAATGCTTCTCTTTATTGATGTTGGCGATTTCTTGATATTCCTGAGGGACAAAAGAAGCATATAAATATGAAAAATGAAAAAAAAAAGCCATTACGAGTGATATGGATGATATTATCGGTATCAACTGGCTGCATGGTCCGGATATTCCACCAATATTTGCACACAGCATCAGCGAACTTTTATGCGTCTATTGAAAGTAAAATTTTTCTTGTGTTTTCCTTCTGTATTTATCCCTATTATTTATTAATTCGAGATGCTCTCTACTCACGGTAATCGTAAACAGCCAGGTAAATGAATGCACAAATACAAACGCTCTAATCTTGGTGACTGACGAGAACCGTATAGGCCTAGGCTACTAGCGTAGCTTCTGCCCACTAAATGAGGCGTATGGAGAAGCTACTACCTTAATCTTGGTATGCATAAGAATATGATAAATGGGAAATATATATAAAAAAATTATAGGTGGTTCGTTGGATGCTGGTATGGAGGGCGAAATAATGCAAGCGATAGATTCTTATTAGTATTTGGGAGTTGGTACTATGCGGATGGCGGTAGGATGAGAAAAGAGACGAGACACAGATAAAAGGTGAAGCTAGAAGTGTAGCAGTATGTGCGGAAAAGCTTAAGAGAATTGTGCAAAAGTTTAGAAGGATGTATACAAAAGCTTAGGAGGGGTGTGCGTGCAAAATCCTAGGAGGAGGATGCATGCAAAAGCTAAAAGGAATATGTGCAAAAGCTTAGGAAGGTGTGCAAAGGCTGAAGAAGGTGTGCAGTAGCTTAGGAGGAGGTGTGTGTTTGCAAAAGCGCAGGAGGATGAGTGCACAAGGTCTGTATGTCATCGGAAGTAGAGTTTGAAATGCATGAAGGAATTATCGAACCAGTTACTGCCCAACATAATAAGTAAACGCACCTCGGCGGAGGTAAACACAGGCATGCTCCACATCAAAGAAAAAACGACACACGTGCCTCTCTACTTACAAGAAAGGCGACAAAAGACGCCCCCGGGTGCAGGAGACCGTATAAAACTTGTAACGTACACATTCACAAGGGGATTAACGCAACATGAACGGAACCGCATTCCGAATGACGTCTTAGACATCCAAATCAAACTGGAAAAAGGTTCTAAGGTTCCCCCATCAGCTTTTTGGACGCCATTTACACTCCTCCACTT
Source organism: Macrobrachium rosenbergii (assembly GCF_040412425.1). Taxonomy (NCBI): domain Eukaryota; kingdom Metazoa; phylum Arthropoda; class Malacostraca; order Decapoda; family Palaemonidae; genus Macrobrachium; species Macrobrachium rosenbergii. The sequence goes on from NC_089750.1 coordinate 75,145,751, forward strand.
CATGAACCTGTTGCGTTTATCATCCCGCCATTTTTTGTAGGAACCAGAAATATCTGCCTGTGGCCGGGTTTTGTCCTGTAAAAAGCTGAAATGAATGGCGGAATATCAAGTGTGTGTGTGTGTGTGCCCTGACGTCACCCCCCAGACGGTCTCTCAAACCTTTTGGCGCCAAGTGGACTTTAAGGTCGAATTTGGGAAGGTTTTGCTCGACTCTGAGTGACATAGCTTAATATACTGCGTCTTTCTCCGAGCAGGTGGGGTTGCCTTCACTCTCTGCCAGTTTTGTGGGATTCCGCTTTTGAATTATGTATGATTTTGGAGTTATCTCGCCACATGATTTAATGTAGAAGAAGAAGAAGAAGAGAATGGCTGTGGCGTGATGATAACGACATGTTCGTGTGTTTCAAGGACCGATTATAAGTAGATATTACAATTCATCAGCACAAACTCATCATGTTTTATTCACCTTTCCTCTTCCTTCGGGTTTATGTGAATGAATGGCACAAATATTTATCTAAATCACCAAACATCAATGCGGCCAAACATTCAAGAAACTAGTACTATAAAAAAAAAAATAGTCCCATGACTATAAAAGTCTACAAACCACCGAAAGTATTTTCGACTGACGTCAATATTTCCCTACGAAATGTTTTTGTATCAACCAATTTCGTTTACATGTTTATGACCATATAAAGAGCACCAAGGTCTCCCAGTTCATTCTTAACGTGTTTGACAGTACTGGAGATCGCTAAGCACTTCGGGAGGATGCTGAGGATCGTCTTTTGTTTTTTTTTTGAACTTCTCCCTCCAGGTCTATGGAGTTTGAATCATGTCGACTCCTTTTCAGTGATTTGTTGACTCTCTCTCTCTCTCTCTCTCTCTCTATATATATATATATATATATATATATATATATGTGTGTGTGTGTGTGTGTGTGTTATATTATTTCCTAAAATTTGTCCTGTTTTGTTTATTAAAGCATTGGACTAAATTTCTTAGACCTAAGTATTCGTCTTGTTACCGTGAACCCTGGTGTATTATTATTATTTTTATTATTTCTGAACACCCAGGTGCAGTAACGGTAAACATCATGCCACGCATGACGACATAAGGTGCGTAGTTGGCAGTCCACAGGTATGACAAGATCGTAATTTACTATTCCGATGAGATAAACCCGCCCACGTAATTCGTTGGCATGCACAAACTTTCATGTTTTAGGTTTTACTGCACAGATAATATATGAATTTTCTCTCCTACGCATCCCGGAGGAACAAACTTTTCATACCTATCAAAATTTATGTCTTGAAATATTTATTTATGCACGTTAATTTCGTCCAAAGTTGCCGTGCAAGCTTATGCTAGTCCTAAGCGGGAAGCTTCGACGATGTGACATGTTGGCGCCAAACGTTTACGCCGGGTATTTCGCCCTGTTTTTACCCTCAGACGCGCCATTTGGTAGTAAATGATACTTACAATGTTGCGAATTAAAGTTTAAAGCACGTAATATTCCATTTACACAGCGGAGGAAGACATTTCTCATGTTAATCTAATCGGCGAAACGGCTTTCGTGGCGCCAAGGCAAAGCCTCCCACACGGGGCTTGACCAATCACCGGCCGTATTCTAGAGGCGTGAGGGGGTGACGTCAGCAATGGCTTCCCCTCCGTAGTATATAAACTTGTCTGCCTTGCGAACGAATCCAAGTTGTCCAACTGTATCGCGGAAGAAGCAGGAGAATATCAGTGCCTCTTCCAGACAAGTTATCTTTCATTAATTAGTTTTAGAAGCTGAAGCGCATCGCGTTGCTGGTTAGTTAGACTTCGCTGTACTATACAACAATTACAAAATCTCAAGTGAGCGCGGTTTTGTAAAAGGGATTATCTTTTGTCTTCTAATTATCCGTTTGGAAAAGGATAATTTTTTTTTGTCTTCGATTTTCCGTCCAGGGAACTAAACAGTAATTCCTACGGAAATGCTTCGGGCACTCAGACCCAACACCTACAAGGCTCACATGCCCAGATTAAGTTCAGGTAAGCGTAATTTTATTTTTTGTTGAGTTTCTGTCCAAAAGAAAGATTATATTTACGCTAGAATTCACAAACTGTCATTTTTTATATAAAGATTGGGATTTCCTTATTTCTTGTGGCGAGATATTTGCGAACGATTCGTATCGCTCAGAAATTAATAGCAATTTGTATTGAGGAATGGTGAAGCGTTTAGAGTAAGTACAGTTATAGAATGTTCGTGTGTCCTTGGACATTATATTTTATTATATATATATATATATATATATATATATATATATATATATATATATATATATATATATATATATATATATATATATATATATATATATATAATAAACACTTCATTTAGCTAAATCAACATTAAACCATTCAGCTGACGCCGCATTTTTTTGTTTATCCCTGCAGAATTTTACGACTTCCAAGGCGCTGAAGACGAACTGGCCGCCCACCTGTTGGCCACCCATATTACAAGGCTGGTGCACCGCGCCCGCAAGAAGACCTTGGTCAAACTGATCTGCCCCACCTACGAGACGGAGTTCCAGGTAAGGTGACGCCCACTGGGCCGTGAAATAGGGATGGAAGCGATGTTATGTAAACGCGTTCATTGTGTCTGTGTTCCGAACGGGAAGGGAACTTCCGTAGATCAAGGTCATCTTGAAAGTTGAAGCTCTAGAGTGAGAGAATTTGTGGGACGATTTTGCTTTGGAATTTGGTAAAAAAAAGAAAAAAAAGGCAAGAGAGTAGTTTTATGGGATTGATTTATGGCTGCTAAAACTGGCGTTACAAAGATTTACGGGACGATTTTGCATTGGAGTTTGGTTAAAAAAAAAAAAATAGTTCAATGGTATTGATTTATGACTTCTAAACTTGGCGTCACAGATTTACGGGGCGATTTTGCTTTGGATTTTGGTAAAAAAAGTAGTTTTATAGGACTATTTTGCTTTGACATTTGGTACAAACAAAACGAGAAATAGTTTTATTACGAAAAGATAGACATAAACAAGGAACTCCCATATTGTAAACAATAGACATGAGAGAGAGAGAGAGAGAGAGAGAGAGAGAGAGAGAGAGAGAGAGAGAGAGAGAGAGAGAGAGAATGCCTATGTGGAAAAGGAGACGAAAGCTATTATAAACAGAGAGAGAGAGAGAGAGAGAGAGAGAGAGAGAGAGAATGCCCATGTGGAAAGAGAAATGAAACTTAATCTAAACAAGAGAGAGAGAGAGAGAGAGAGAGAGAGAGAGAGAGAGAATGCCCATGTGTAAAGCATTAAACCGTGTAGGGACCGAAATAACCTTGAGAAAGGCTAGCAGTCGCACTATATGACCAGCAATCTGAAGAAAATAACCCACACGTCACAAAGGAACGCCAAGAGAGAGAGAGACAGAGAGGAAACCGCAGATTATTTGAGGCGCCAGCTCTTATTTAGACGCATCATCTTGTGTTGCAAAATATTGCGGGATCTGGTTAAGGTTCATTTAGGAGTTAGTCTCAGTCGTTTTACGTGATAAGCTCCTTAAAAAATTGTTTTTGACCGTTACAGAGTCATGTCAGTTTTGCAACAAAATAGGAAAGAAATACATTTGCTTAAAAAAATTTGTTTACAAGATTTCAGTAAAAATGTGCTTGCAGACGTCAAATGCTAAGGATGAGAAACAAATGAAAACAAACCCCTGACGTCCTTCTGATGTTTTCCTCTGCAGAAAAACTTAGGAGGAAACCGCCAGTGGTGGAGTAAATTGCTCTCAACCCGGGGCGACGGCGTGTCCGTTTACCTGCCACACGACTTCGTCCCCAGAGTCGTCCGGGATGTTATACGCATGAGCGAAGGGGAGGCACACGGCATAAGGTGAGTCAAGTGGAATTTCCCCGGTGGGCCTTATGTTTATTTACAAACACACACACTCACCTTGGTATCTGTCTAAATAAAAAAGGTTGGGGTCTCTGCCAAGGAAGTCCGTGTGTAATCACGAAGACATTCCGCTATCGAAAGCGCGACTTGTAGGATAGGCATGGAATGTATTTATTTAGAATTACATTTTCTTGTAAAGTTTAAGGAACGAACGCCGGTCTGGTATGCTAATTGCCATGATTTATTGTCTTTCCAGGGGTTGCACGTTGGCCCTAGAAGTACGAGACGGCACGAATCGCGTAAGTTTGGGGAAAATAGTCTGTGATCCAAAAGTACCAACCACGTGCACATTACACGTTCGAATGGCCAGGGCTTCGCCCCCACCACAGGCCCTGTCTTCCAACAGGTGAGTATTCCTTTTATGAATAGGACGTGTAAAAAAAAACACTGTTTATAGTGAAATGTGTATTAAAAAATTATGATGGCTACCTCACACCCGTTTATTCATTTATTTCTCTCTGTTTACAGTTTCCTAAACTTGGCCACCATTGAAGACATTTACATCAGTCCAGGTTACACGTTGGAAAAGACCCGAAGGAAACAATCGAAGAATCCTGCCTAGGCCTATGTTTTCTAAACGCCGGTTCCTACTGCCTACGTTTAGGGCGCCCATGACGATGGTGGATGCGTCGAATACCATGAAGATGGCATTCCCAGACGGCTGTCGTAATCGAGATAACGTACAGACGTATTTCCGTGGAGATACGTACAGACGTATCTCTTGCGCCGTGTACCGCATCGCTCATCGCCTTTACAAAGTTCTTGAAAGTCATCGGCACTTGTCATTGCATCATGGTGACCTTGTTGCAAGATCTGGGCGTCATTGAAGTTGCTTCGTTTGTGCAATCCACGACGTATTGTTATTAAACAACGCAGCGTCGTTTTGCTCACGGTCGTCACATATGTGTAAATAACATTGTGCAAACGGTCACCATCATAGGTCTAGAGTTCATCTCTTCATCGCTTGTGGTCTTTCATAGATTTTTGTTTATTTTTTGTACAAATTTGTAATGGAGGAGTAAACTGTGATAATAGTTTATTACCTGGTGTTATTATTCCTTCGAGTTGATGGCTGTAATCAAATCTAGGGGAAGAAAGAAGTCTTGTATGTAAACAAAAAAGAAATAGAACTTGAATCGAAACCGTTACCTTTAAGCAAGCACTAACGGATCGCCACGCGTAATTTAAAAAAGAAAAAAACTAGAGAAAACATCTTATCTGTAAGTACAATCTATACATAGACAAAGATATTAAAAGATAGTGCTATACGGTGTCTGTTAACCACAAAGACACGTGAAGAGCTATGCGGCGTTACTTAACAAGTTATTTAAAGAGAACAGCAACTGCACATACCCTCCCATCGCCCGTATCCGCCATACCACCCTGGGGCCAGAGTATAGGAAGAGATTCCATTCCCAGTGGAACTTTCCATGGGTAGCCTAGCCTATCTAGTTGCCGTCTTAATCTGGGACGCACTTGGAACATTCAATGGAGTTGAAAGTAAAATTTCATGTTGTGTATACTGATAAATTGAAAGTAATTGTCTCTGTGGATCAATTATTCATGCGAAGCTGATAAAATGTTACGTGTTTAAACTAGGTCAGATTTCTTGACGTGTTTAAGCTAGGTTAGATTTCTTGCCTACCTTTCTTGCGGAATAATCTTGGGATCTTTGGTTTTAATGAACATTTATGTGTTAACATATAAGTTATACTAAACCATGAAGGCAATTACCTTGTATTTTACGAGTGTTCAAAACTGGTGCATTAAACAATCTTGCAATAGACTTACAGAATCATAGTAACCTACATATCATTGCCTCGACACCATAGGGATGGTATTGCCGTTAGTGCACCTCACGCAGTGCATTGTAGGCATTATTTAAGTTTTATTTTTTTTTTTGCAGAGTCCCTCCCTAGCTGCAACACCTTTCGTTCCTTATTGTAGGCATTATTTAAGTTTTTTTTATTTTTTGCAGAGTCCCTCCCTAGCTGCAACACCTTTCGTTCCTTTTAGTGTACCTCTATTCATATTCTTCTTCCATCTTACTTTCCTCCACCCTCTCCAAACAACTGTTTCGCAGTGTAACTGCGAGGTTTTCCTCCTGTTTGGGAGTCTGTGAATCAGAGATAAGGAGAGATTAGGACGATTCATTATGTAAATGTGTAGGCCTATAACATCCTGCTAACCATGTAATTTACACGTCACTTTAAAAGATTGTTTATAAACTGCAATCTCTTCAGTTTGGCAGCTTACCAAACAAAAACCTCTGCGGTATCTCCACTCCTATGTTCACTAGCCCTGTTTGGCTGGTGCAAAATTGTTCTGCGGGCGACACTATCCATCTTTAGTGCTCTGACAGTGAAGTAATGGCAACCAGATTTATGGAATATTGTTATCATTACCATTAAAGTCGGTTTTTAACTTCCTTTAGGACCATTGCTTAGTAGAGGAAGTTTCATGATTATCAGAAAACTTACCAGGAACCAGTGTGGATCAGCATTGTATATATATATATATATATATATATATATATATATATATATATATATATATATATATATATATATATATATATATATATATATATATATATATATATATATATATATATATATACACACACAATTATATTATACAATATTCATTAACTTTCTTGACATTTACACCTCATACCAAAGATTGACTCAAGTGTTTCCTCAGTAATCAGACGAACACCGTACACAAACGATTAGCATATGGAAAATTTTATTACTAACAATATATGCTGGCATCGCTATAGTGAACTAAAGTGGCTTTGATAACTCGAGGATGCAGAAATTTGAAAAGGCTTCAAGAAAATCAGCGAATAGCCTATAAAGTCTAGGAAAGGAAAGAAAACGGACATTTTACTTTTAACGGTAACTATTTTTCAGTCGAGCTGGGCGTCATCTTTATTCATTTCATCCTTCATTTCCTGATACCATTTGTGCCTCTGTCCACGCTGGAAGGGAACAAGATCATGGTGGTCAGTCCAGTTAAGTGGGTCGCAACAGAGGTGGTTGAAATGGACATGGGGACACTAACCTTGGAAGTAGAACGATATCATCTTTCAACTGAGTTGATAAATTACTCTACTGTGGTCTATTTATTGCTCTTAATGTTTCAGATATCGTAAGCTTAAACTTACTGTGATAAAGTTGCAAAGTATTTCTTCAGTAATGCATTTGAATGCATATATATATATATATATATATATATATATATATATATATATATATATATATATATATATATATATATATCAACGTGGACAAAGGCACAATAATTGGTATCAGGAAATAAAGGATGAAGAAGATCTCCTCCCTTGGCTGAAGAAGAAGAAGAATCCATGTAGAAATCAGAGCTTACATGATTCATCTCTGGTGGGATAACGAAGCCTTTGGTTTTGCCACCGACTTTTTCACGTTTTTTAAATTTCATTTTTTAAAATATTCCTGTGCCATTATCAAAATTAAACAGGCAATTTGAAATCATTGTATAAAATATAAAAAATTAGGAGTTATTTTGGAATTTTAGGTAAAGCTAAGATAAAAATTCATTTTACGGAAAAACTAAAAACGAAAACGTGAGTGACGATCGTAGTTTCCCTCAGTAATGCATCTATATAGTTTGTCACGTCGTCGATCCACTATTAGGATGCTCACCCTTGAAAGGTGGGCATATAAGAGATATTATTCTCTACTTTGATGGCTGTATATGAAAAAAACTATGATCATATGGAGATACCAAGCTGAAGCACCGCCCATCATCTACCGTAGAGTGCGAGATTCTGATTCTTGTTAGGTAGAATCAAGCCATATAACTCGATAACTACTCATTCCTGCAAGTGTTCCGTTCACAGAGGGATAAACAATGTCCGGAGGTGTGGTAACGGCGCAAGTTGATCGGGCGATTGTGATTTTTTCTATCTTGATTGCAATAATGGTACTGTGCGCGACTTGCAACTGCCAAAATGGGAAAGAATTCTTCAAGAAAATATGGGATAAGATTTCACAGGTAAACAAAACATAATGGAATTTATTTTTCATTAATTTTGTGCGATTCAGATAAGTGTCGTCTCTCTTTAATATGTCTCATATATAATACCATGGCACAGATGAAGTGACGGTTTAATTTTGAAATGAGAACATCATTAATATTGTACATGCCACGTGATATAAGGTAAGAATTACGGTCTTGATCGTTATTAAAAGTGTTTAGTAGTACGTAGGCATTGCATTACACTGATGTGTCAACTAGCCTCGTCTTTTAAAGCATGTTCGTGTGATGCATGAGGACGCCTGCTGTATTTTGTTAGAGGTGTATGAAATGGACATGGGGACACAAACCGTGGAAGTAGAACGATAATATCTTTCAACTGAGTAAATAAATTAGTGTGCCATGGTCTATTTCTTGCTATTAGTGTCTCCGATATCGTAAGCTTAAACTTACTGTGATGAAGATGCAAAGTATTTCAGTAATATATTTGAATTATATATATATATATATATATATATATATATATTACTGAATCAAAAAAAATATGGGACGTGATAAATATATAAATAAAGGCAAATGCCAAAAGGAAGAAACAACGTTTCTCCTTCCTTCGTGGCATTTGCCTTATATATATATATATATATATATATATATATATATATATATATATATATATATATATATATTACTGATGAAATAAATTGCATCTTTTATCAGGGGACACGCCATGGGATTGTTCATCTCTGGTGGAAGAACACAACCTTTGGTTTTGCCACCGACTTTTTCACGCTTTTTAAATTTCATTGGTTAAAATATTTCTGTACCATTATCAAAATTAAACAGGCAATTTAAACTTCCTGAATAAAATATAGAAAAATTAAGGATTCTTTTAGAATTTTAGGTAAGTCTAACATAAAAATTCATTTTACGGAAAAACCAATAAAGAAAATGTGAGTGATGATCGTAGTTTCTCTGTACCGTACCTTTGGATTTGAAGAAACTTTTGCAAATATTATTGGAGTGCTTACCACTGACGGGTGAGCATAAGAAGTTGTTATTGCCTAATGTATAACCTTCAACGAAAACCATTCAGATGTTTTAGGGAGATTTGGCGGAAGGTCCGCCCATCATCTGTGGAGTGCATAATTTTGATGGTAATTCTAAGTACTATCGCTGCGCCTGTTTTTACCTTGTGTATTTTTCTAAACTTTTAGGGCTTCCGATACTGGCGGTGAGTTTGTTTGTTGTCTGCCAACTTTTATTTGGCCCCCTAACTCTACTCAACAGTAAAGGGGTACTGTGGAAATTCGGGGTTTTGGGTGGGGAACACAGAAATGGAGTGGACATGTTTACGTTGAGGAGGCGCCATTTGGAGGGGAAAAAACGAGAGGGAGCCATTCGCCAACAGGAGGGAGTTAATTGCATTTCGCCGTGTTTAGTACTGGCATCGGGGGGGATGGAACGTCCCTTCGCCGTGTTTAGTACTGGCCCAGGGGGTACCCATACGTTAACAAGTTATTACACTTGCCGGACAGGATATGAACCATTCCAAACAGACATACCCGTGCTCTGTCTTGCGAAGATCGTGTATGGAAACCCCTTGTTGGATGGACTTCAGGGGTTAATTACATTCGTGCGACAAAAATTGAAGGTAAATCCATAATTAGCAACCAAAAAAACTGTAGAAATAGCCGCCGCGGAGCTACTACTAATATCTACCATTTTAATTTTTTAGTGAGGTAGAATAAAGACATATAACTCTATAACTACTTATTAAAGCAAATGTTCCGTTCATAGAGGGATAAACAATATCCGGAGTTGTGGTAACGGCACAAATTGACCAGGTGATTAGGGCGATTGTGATTTTTTCTATCCTGGCTGCAATAATGGTAGCCTACAGTGCGCGACTTGTAACTGCCAAAATGGGAAAGAATTCTTCCAGAAAAAATGGGATAACATTTCACAGGTAAACAAAACATAATGGGATTTATTTATTATTAATTTTATGCGGTTCAGATAAATGTTGTCTCTCTTTAACACGTCTCATATATTCAGCATAATAACATGACACATAGATGAAGTGACAGTTTAATTTTGAAATTAGAACATCATTAATATCGTACATGCCACGTGATATAAGGTAAGAATTACGGTCTTGATCGTTATTAAAAGTGTTTAGTAGTACGTGGGCATTGTATTACACTGATGTGTCAAATAGTCTCGTCTTTTAAAGCATGTTAGTGTGATGCATGAGGACACCTGCTGTATTTTGTTAGTGGATGAAATGGACATGGGGACACAAACCGTGGAAGTAGAACAATAACATCTTTCAGCTGAGTAAATAAATTACTGTACTATGTTCTATTTCTTGCTATTAATGTTTCCGATATCGTAAGCTTAAGCTTATTGTGATGAAGATGCAAAGTATTTCTTCAGTAATACATTTGAATGCATATAATATATATATATATATATATATATATATATATATATGTGTGTGTGTGTGTGTGTGTGTGTGTGTATTCAAATGTATTGCTGACGAAATACTTTGAATCCTTATCACTGTCAGGTAAAGCTATAGACCACAGTACAGTAATTTATTGACCCAATTGAAAGATGTCATCGTTATACTTCCACAGTTAGCGTCCCCATGTCCAACACCTCTGTTGCGACCCACTTAACCGGACTGACCACCATATTCGTGTTCCTTTCCAACGTGGACAGAGGCACAATTATTGGTATCAGGAAATGAAGGATGAAGAAGATTTCCCCCTTTGGCTGAAGAAGAAGAAGAATCCAGGAAGACATCTGTGCTTACTTACCTGGCACAGGGTGACACGCCACGGGATTATTCATCTCTGGTGGAAGAATGAACGAAGCTTTTGGTTTTGCCAACAAACTTTTCACGCTTTTTAAATTTCATTTGTTAAAATATTTCTGCACCATTATCAAAATTAAACAGGCAATTTAAACTTCTTGAATGAAATTTAAAAAATTAGGATTGTTTTCGAAGTTTAGTTAAGTCTAACATAAAAATTCATTTTACGGAAAAACCAATAACAAAAATGTGAGTGACGATCGTAGTTCACCGTACGTCATTACGTCATAGAATAAGTTGTCTCTTGCCAAATCAATATATATTTGGACTGCTCACTTCTAAAAGATGGGCGCAAAAAGTTGTAATTTCTCCATATCGTTATCCCGGTACAAAAAACTATCAGATTCTTTGGAGAGGTTTGTCGGAAGGCCCACACATCATCTACTGTAGAGTGCTTGATTCTAATTTTTGTTAGTGACGTAGAATACAGTATTTTTGGCATATAACTCGATAACTACTTATTCCGAGAAGTGTTACGTTCATAGAGGGTAATCTATACCCGGAGGTTGGTAACGGCACAAACTGACCAGGTAATTTGGGCGATTGTGATTTTTTCTATCATGACTGCAATAATGGTAGGATGCGCGATTTATAATTGGGAAAGAATGCTTCAAGAGAAAATGGGATAATTTCTCACAGGTAAACAAAGGTTAATGGAATTTATTTATCATTAATTTTGTGCTATTCAGATCTATGTTGTCTCACTTTAACATGTCTCATATATTCAGCATAATACCCCGTAGGGGGTTAATACCGTCAGTGCACCTCATGCGGTGCATTGTAGACATTACTTAAGGTTCTTTGTAGCGTCCCTTCGGCCCCCAGCTACGACCCCTTTCATTCCTTTTACTCTGCCTCCGCTCATATTCTCTTTCTTCCATCTTACTTTTCCACCCTCTCTAACAATTGTTTCATAGTGCAACTGAGAGGCTTTCCTCCTTTTACACCTTTCAAACCTTCTTACTGTCAACTTCCGTTTCAGCGCTGAAAGACCTCAAAGGTCCCAGCGCTTGGTCTGTGGCCTAAAGACTATATTCATATTCATCCATATTCTAAGTAAAAAGAGCTTTTTTTTTTTAGCAAATCATTTTTCTGCCATCATGCCATGCTTTTAGCATAATATTGTGGCACACAAGTGCAGTGGCAACTTCAGACTTGAAATTGCAACATCATCCATCTTATATATGCCACATCCACTAGCGGATCCAGGGTGGGGAGGTGGTAGCACCTGGGCACGTGCCCCCCCACCATGAAAAATAATGACAAAATAATAATATTGAAGATTTAGATAGTAACAGCATAAATGAGAAACATAAAAATGGGAAAAAATTAAAATCTATCTTAAAAACAATAAAATTTTGAGAAAAAAATATAACAATTATATATGATACACACGCACACACATACTGTATATATATATATATATATATATATATATATATATATATATATATATATATATATATATATATATATATATATATACACATATATATATACAATTATACATATATATATATATATATATATATATATATATATATATATATATATATATATAATTAGTGGGGCCCCAATGAAATTTTTCTGGATTCGCTAGTGGCCACGTCGTATAAAGTAAAAATGACCTTGACCGTTATTGAAAAGGCTTACTAGTAAGTGGGCGTTTACTGTAGGTTACTGGTTGTGTCAACAAGCCCTGTCTTTTAAACATATTACTATGAAAGTAGTTTGGGACGACATAACCAAATATTAGCAGCGAAGTGAAAAATATTTGTATTTTTTCTGTAACATCTTGGCTTAACCCTTAATGTATGTTTCCGTCGAACCTTATGTCCAATAGATTGATAACAGCAAGAAAATTAAATTTGGTAGCCTTGGCTACACCTGTGTCCTCAAATTATTCATTCGGTAAGCTGCTATATCATTTAACATTAGAACAAACAAGGTCCTACACCTGCCATTAGAATATTCTAAAATCCATCATTCACGGTTTTCGTGACTGACTTTCCATCATTCCGCTATTCACACGGTCAATCGGAATGACATTCGCGGAAATGCAGTACTGACATTCCGAATGATCGTGTGAACTCGGCTTAACGTCTGTATGGTCATTAGGGTTACGCGTTGCATCATTGCATGCCATTTCTGTCTGATGTTTACAGTCTCCATCTCGGTTTAATGAAGCGTTTCCTTTAACGTAATTTTAGGCGTCATTTAATCCATTCAAAGTGATCTTTATTATCACCTATCTATGTATTGTTACTGAGTGAAATACTTATTTTCCAAACCTGTTGCGTCGTCTTTCGAAAACAATGGCGCCACTTGCGCAAACGCAGTTACTTGCATGAAGACGGCCCGTGGGCCTAAGTTTATGAACTTTGCAATGATTTAATATACCAACGTTACCTGTTAACGTAAAGCTTAATATCTTTATAGAATATTCTGCAGCAGTGGCTGAAAAAAAAGTGAAAAATAATAAGTTTTAGTATCGTCGTCATTCGTCCCGATAATGGCGGCTTCAGTAACTGTCAAGTGAAAATTTAAATATTACGGCGTTACCTCCATAGGCCTACCCCCGTTTGCCAAGCTTCCTGGAATAGTGAAACTTTTATAAAAGGTGAGTTCATATTCACTATAAGTAGAAAGCAGGCGAATCTAGTAGTATATAGCTTTAATATTGTAGGATAGCCATTGGTAACCTAACTTACCTGTAGGCAATAACTTCGTATGGACGTTTATGTAGTGATGCCATTTTGCGGCAAAATTGCCTCAGCATATAAATTATGAATAATGCGTAGTCGGATATGTAATTACGCATTTATAAACGTATTGTTATTTAGGAAATTGCATGCCTAATATCAAAACGTTTCGTGAATTAGATCATTATTCGGCCTATGGTAGGACTAGCCTACGTCGGACTCGTGGTACGGGCTTTTTTTTTTCTCTCTCTCATTTCTCATCAGGCGTAGGCTGTATATTAATTAAACTATTCTCTCCGTTGGTCTTGGTAAAAAATAAAAAAAAGAGTAACAATATAAACGTAATTTCGAAGTATGAATGAATGAAAACGAAATTTGATAAAACAATATTTTTTTTTCAGCTACCATTGCATATCTTACTGTACTGTACAAGCCAATAACAGCAACAAAATACAGCCATGTATGAAATGTAAATAGTCAGAAAAATTACCTACAGTAAACCATACATTATTTGTACTGTACAGTGCAGTGGTTCTCAACCTTTTTAAAAGCCCATGTACCCTTTCACCATATGTCAGACTGTCATTCACCCTCCTTTCAAAAATTGTGCCTCAAAAGGTATGCATATAAAATACTAAAGATCCTTGGTGACAATTCCCCACAATACTGATACTCTAATTCCCTCCCTAGGGAGGAATTCCCCCCGGGTTGAGAACCTCTGGCTACTATAGTGCATAGGCAAAAAAAAAAAAGTCCAATAACAGAATAATATTTATTCCATTCTACATCACAAACTTTTTAATACAACCTGTGCCGACTCACTGTCAACTAGAGCTCATTTACAAACGCAGAGAGTTAACCAAACCAATATTAGTAGCGTTAGAAGGCATCTACTAGGCAGTTAACATTTGTTCACTACAGTGCACTCCAGTATTGTGCATGGCACCTAACTTTAAACGCTTAGGCCTATGTCATCTGAGCATGAGTGAAGGTAGGCTAGGCGTAAACGAAGTGCGCGTAACTTGAAAATATAAATCGTCTATGCAAACTCTTGTTCATGCTCTTGTGTCACTAACATTACACTAAAATTAAGTACGTATAGACAACCTTGGTAAATATTCAATTTTTACATTTACGCACATCGTAAAAATCGAACTTATATCACATAGACCGGACAATTCTTTAGAATTCCATATTCAAATTGCCAAACCTTTAGAATGGCAGGTTAAATTTACATGGTAATTAAAAGTAAAAGATTTTTTTTTGTCTCTGGCTATTTAAATCGAAATTGATCTTCACCTCTATCAACACGTGTTTACAAACACCACCTGTTTGTTTATTGTTAGGCTGATTTTGTTAGGTTATACAACAAATACATGAGAGCTCATAATCATTTCCTTCATCTCATTATGTTATTCTTTAACCTGGGCTACGAGCCTACGAGAAATTAATGTCTTTAGTTAAAAAGAACTCTGTTAATCCTGGGTGTTAGAGCAAGAGGTTAGAGCCACAATTTTTAATCGAAGTGGAAGTTAGTATGTCTAAACAAATATTTGTAATATGTACAGGTATATACAAGGCGTAAGATTATATTCAGTAGGAATATGTACCTTACTCTGTCGCCACATTTGACCTACATCACAATACAAAATAAGAAACACTCGTAAAAAATAATTAAATAATTTTAAGTTAGGTTACGTTAGTTTTCTATCCGTGATGCGACTATAGAAAACGGGAAATCCTAGCGTTGTGCATTCATCGTAAACTATCCTAAAATCACGGTGCTTTGAAAGACGCGTTAGCAGCCCTATAAAAAACGCATTCTTACGGGCAATGCATCGTAAGAATACCCAAAATTAATGCATCATCAGGTCATGAAAAGATATCGGGAGTGATTTTTGATCGTCGTCGCAGCAAAATCTACCGAAAAGGGGACGAGAGCGAAGACATTAGCAGATGTTTATTTATCTCTTCCGTTACTCGGTGGCCTTGTGACAAATGCCGACTTCGAACTCCTTATCCGCGTTCAGTTCGTCCCGAATGGCTTTGATGGGCTTCAGGAGGGTGATGGGAACATCGTCGTCACGTCTCTGGAACAAAAAAATGAATTCATAACAATTTGATGACATTGCCGCGCTGTCGAACTTCTCGAAAGTTCAAGGGAAGATGCAACGTATTGCTACCTTAAAACAATTCTCCTTGCTTTTTTTAATAATTTACTTGCAATTTTATCTGTTTATTTATTGATTTGTTAATTTATTTTTTTAATAAGTGGTCTCTTATTTCCGTATTTCCCTTTATCTTCTGTTAATTCTTTCAAATGAACACATATTCTTCGGAATATTAATAATAATAATAATAATAATAATAATAATAATAATAATAATAATAATAATAATAATATTAATAATAATAATAATAGTAATAATAATAATAAGCCCTATCTTTAACTATAACAGACATATATAAAATAGATATTCAGTTACATTAGGAAATCACTATTGAACGGAAGGAATTTCATAGTTCAAGAATAGTGACTGAGAGCGTTCGTATAAAGCCAAAACACTCATAGAAAAATATAAAAAAGAGGAAAAAAGTGTCACATACGCTTAAGAAATTCGAGTAAAAGTAAGGTCACTGGCCAAATAAAAAAAAAGATAAAAAAATGACTGTAGGATTTCGAATACTACCGCCTCTACGCAATCGGAAATTCGGCAACGTACGAAACCGCTCGATAATATATCTCATATTTCTCCACCAAATCGAAAACTATAACTTATGTTTGTGATTCATCAGAATCTGGTGATTTTTGTGCAATGAATCGCTTTGACCGGAAGTCATTCAGAACTGTAAATCACAAAAAAAAGCAAAAAAAAAAAAAAATTAGAACCTTTAACTTTAAAGATGTAACAATATACTCCCTTAGGGAATTAGTGCCGTCAGTGCACCTCACGCAGTGCGCTGTAGGCATTACGTAAGTTTTTTTTTTGCAGCGTCCCTTAGACCTCTAGCTGTAACCCCTTTAATTCCATTTACTGTACCTCCGTTCATATTCTCTTTTTTCCATCTTGCTATCTACACTCTCCTAACAGTTTCCCATAGTGCAACTGCGAGGTTTTCCTCCAGTTACACCCCCAAACCTTTCTACTCTCAGTTTCACTTTCTGCGCTGAATGACATCATAGGTCCCAGCGCTTTGGCCTGAATTCTACAGTCAATTCTGTTCTATTTCCTAATGACTTCAAATTATACACTAATACTTTTTAACATTAATTTCATTATGACTATTATCGTAATAGTATTTTTATCATTAGTAGTTAATTAACATATATAAAAATAAACCTTTGCAAGTATAATTTTTTAGGATATTGCAAAATTTATTGGGTATTGTTTTAACCATGATAAATGTACTGCGTGTGTTAGATTACCGAGAGAGAGAGAGAGAGAGAGAGAGAGAGAGAGAGAGAGAGAGAGAGAGAGAGAATTACGACATCAGACAATTGGGTAACTGTTCAACCCTCATTGTGATATGTTCTATTGTTAAAATCACCTTCAATAGCCACAGCAACACATAAGGGTATTCGATAAGCTCTTGACCTTGCCAGTTTGTAAATACCCTGGGCACCAAAGCCCTGGACCACATTCGATAGATACGTCTCAATAAGTTCTGTATTCTATGTAGCGATTTTTGTTAACAGCTTTATAAATGGGTGAGAGGTGCCGTTCGTTATAGCCAGACTTACTTAGTAATCGCATCATGATCATTCTCTTCGCCCTTAATCATTCAGTTACTTTACCGTCAAACTATTTGCATTCCTACGAATACAGTAATTAGCGTGAAAGGAAGAGGTCGCGTACTGCACTTGTGCTGAGAATATTATCAAAGGAAATGAGTCACAGACTGCATAAGATATTAGCAAGATAAGTAAGTCACAGACTGGATAAAATATTTTCAAAATAAATAAGTCACAGACTGAGTAAAATATTAGCAAAATAAATAAGTCACAGACTGAATGAAATATTTTCAAAATAAATAAGTCACAGACTGAATGAAATATTTTCAAAATAAATAAGCCATAGACTGAATAAAATATTAGCAAAATAAATAAGTCACAGACTGAATAAGATATTTTCAAAATAAACAAGTCACAGACTGAATAAAATATTAGAAAAATAAATAAGTCACAGACTGAATAAAATGTCAAAATAAATAAGTCACAGACTGAATAAAATATTTTCAAAATAATAAGTCACAGAGTGAATAAAAATATTTTAAAGATAAATAAGTCACAGACTGAATAAAATATTTTCAAAATAAATAAATCACTGACTGAATAAAATGACGAACAAACACAGCGGTAGTTCTCATAAGCGAACAACGTTGACCCTCGATCGTAATCTAGGTTATACGCATTGTCTAGGGTTGCACAAGTATCAAGTATCCAGTACATGACTTAGAGTCGCTTTCAAGTAAGGGTGGCTAAGATAATATGAAAAATATCTTAATTTATGATAATCCAACATCAACGTATACAGTTCTGTCCTGAGGGTAAGTTTGATGAAATATATTAAAGAAATCTTGAATTTCTTTTATTGATCGACAAGGCCTGTTGGTATTAGGCGGTGTCACATTTAAAAAAAAACTCACTAGAGAGAGAGAGAGAGAGATTTGATTCTAATATGTGGCAGCTATATTTGTGACCTATTGGTATTTTTTAATATAACCCGAAGTAATCTACATACTTCCATACCACAGCTGGGAGGTTTATAAAATGTGGTTATAACTTAAGTGAAAAATGCGCCGAAGTTTCTTCGGCGCAGTCGAGTTTTCTGTACATAGTATAATCCAGGCCACCGAAAATAGATCTATCTTTCGGTGGGTATAATGCTATATGAGCCACGACCCATAAAACTCTCATCCGGGCATGGTGGCCTGTGTTGTTGCGTTGCCAGAAGCACGATTATGGCTAACTTTAACCTTAAATAAAATAAAAACTACTGAGGCTAGAGGGTTGAAGTTTGGTATGTTTGATGACTGGAGGGTGGATGATCACCATACCAATTTGCAGCCCTCTAGCCTCAGTAACCTTTAAGATATGAGGGCGGACAGAAAAAGTGCGGACGGACAGACAAAGCCGGCACAATAGTTTTCTTTTCAGAAAACTAAAAAAGCATGAAATCAATGTTAATGAGGAAATTAATCTTAAGAAATATAATTCCTGATTCGTTTAGTGAATATTCTGGGGAATGAATTTTGATAAACTGAATCTAGACGTTACAATAGAGACCGCCAATTCTGCCTTGTCCGTTTTGTCCCGACCGTTAATTATGACTTGTCCGTGTTTTCCCGACCGTTATTTCTGCCTTGTTTGGGGTTTCCTGACCGTTAATTCTGCCGTATCGGCGTTGCCCCGACCGTTAATTCTGAACGTCACTTATGCCTTATTATTTTCCCGACCGTTAATTCTGCCTTGTCTGTGTTCCCCCGACCGTTAATTCGGCCCGTCACTTCTGCCTTATTGTTTCCCCGGCCGTTAATTCTGTCCTATCAGTGTTGACCCGACCGTTAATTCTGCTCGTCACTTATGCCTTATTATTTTCCCGACCGTTTTGTCTGTGTTGCCCCGACCGTTAATTCGGCCTGTCACTTAATTGTTTCCCCGGCCGTTAATCCTGCCCTATCAGTGTTGACCCGACCGTTAATTCTGCTCGTCACTTATGCCTTATTATTTTCCCGACCGTTAATTCTGCCCAATCAGTGTTGACCCGACCGTTAATTCTGCGTTGCCAATCTTATCGCGGATCCCAGTACTGCCGTTTCACCTTCTTGACCAAATTCTGACTTTACCAGTGGCTCCACAGCTCGTTAAAATACTCCCAAAATCGCAGAGCAGTAGGTGCAACCCGCATGTCCCATGAGAAAGCTTTATTTTTAGTCTTTACACCAACTCTATTTTTCGATAAAACATTACAATTAAAAGAATTGGTGTTTTCGTAGATGAGTCGCCGGTTTTTTGTGATGCTTCTTGGTTTTAGTGGAGGTTTAGCCACGCCCCCTCCCCCCCCAAAAAAAATATAATAAATAAACAGTTGGTTCTTGGACTTAAGCGGGATTAGGACCGCTGGTTTTAGAAGTAAAACTGTTTTCAGTTTTTTTTTTTTTATCTTTTATGGTCTGAGCCCTGAAGAATTTATATGTTTTTTTTTTAATGAGTGAGATGGCTTCTTTCTGTATTTCCCAGTGCCTTCTGTTGCCTCTTTCTAATGAACACCGCAATATTCTTTGGAAGTTTCTTCAACTTCAAGTCAGTGGCCCCAGTGGTGGGCTTGTTCCATATGAATAGGGTTCTTCATCTTCTGAATAATAATAATAATAATAATAATAATAATAATAATAATAATAATAATAATGTTCCATATGAACAGGGTTCTTCATCTTCTGAATAATAATAATAATAATAATAATAATAATAATAATAATAATAATAATAATAATGGAAGAAGTAACGGTATTTTTTACAGTATTTACAAATTCTGAAATATTGTTATTTCCTTTAAAAACTAAAATTTATAGATTAAATTCGATGATCTTTGTGACACCATCAATATGCACACAATCCATACTTTCTAAATGTAATAAATATAATATATATATATATATATATATATATATATATATATATATATATATATATATATATATATATATAAAACTTCGATATAATGTATCAATAAACAAAACCATATGTAAAAGAATCTACCTGAAAGAGTGTTTCTCCCTCGAAGTCAAGCAGACCGTGCTTGCGGGCGCGCAGGAGCATCCCTACTACTTTATTGGAGATCCTGGTGTAGATCTGAAAGGAATAATGGGGATGTCAGACCTTTCGTGTCCAGATGAAAAATGATGCAGGTGTTGTTTCTCTCTCTCTCTCTCTCTCTCTCTCTCTCTCTCTCTCTCTGGTCATTTACCAGTTTACTTACACATTTATACACACATACCCATATACATAATATATATATATATATATATATATATATATATATATATATATATATATGTATGTATGTATATGTATATATATACTGTAAGCATTTTAGATTTACACTTCCCACGGTCACGAGAACCAATAATCTCACAGCAATATTGACTCCAGTCATTTTGCATCAGTCACCTCTCTCTCTCTCTCTCTCTCTCTCTCTCGTCGTCAACATTCAACAGCCATTCAATTTATTTCTAATATACTTCCTTTATGACAATCTGCTGCCTTGTACAAAATTTAATGTATTCCACATCTCACTCTCAACTTAATGTCCCAATTCCGCTCCCAGGTCCCAAAGGCACCATTTTAGACCACTTCTTTTCTGCCAATTCAACACGGTGCACTGTAGGCAATACTTAAGGTTCTTTGCCTTTTACTGCACCTCCTCCGTTCATATTCTCCTTCTTCCATCTTCCTTTCCACTCTCTCCTGACAATTGTTGCACAATGCAACTGTTTTGAGGTTTTCCTCCTGTTACACCTCTCAGACCTTGACATCCAATTTCCTTTTCAGCGCCGAATGACCTCATCACAGCTCCACCTCTTGCCTGGCCCTTGGCCTAAAATCTGAATTTCATTCTGCACCAACATCCACATTCATGCTTACGTTCATTTCCTTCCTCCTCACAGACTGCGCAAGCACGCACCGTACCTGGAACAGTTCGCCGAAGGAGATCACAGCAGTCCCATCTTCGAACTGCTGCCCTTCCTGGTAGATCATGTCGCAAAGGAGGACCACCTCCGCGTTGACGTGCTTGGCTGCTTTCAGCCCTCGCTTCTCCGACAGACTGCCTGCTACCGGTCTGGAAGAAGGAGAGGACTGAATGGAGGTATTGTAAATGGACGTTTCTAGTTTTCCGTCCGCCCTCAGATCTTAAAATCTGCTGAGGCTAGAGGGCTGCAAATTGGTATGTTGATCATCCACCCTCCAATCATCAGACACACCAAATTGCATCCCTCTAGCCTCAATAGTTTTGATTTTATTTAAGGTTAAAGTTAGCCATAACCGTGCTTTTGGCGACGATATAGGACAGGCCACCACCGGGCCGTGGTTAAAGTTTCATGGGCCGCGGCTCATACAGCATTATACCGAGACCACCGTCAATGGAATAGAATAGATTATTTCAGTTGACAGAAACCCAGAAAAAGCTTTTGACTGATAAAAACCCGGAAAACATTTTCTATATGTAAATGAGTAAAAAATGCACCGAAGTTTCTTCAGCGCAATCGAGTTTTCTGCACAGCCGCTACAGCGTATAATCAAGGCCGACGAAAATGGATCTATCTTTCGGTGGTCTCGGTATAATACTGTATGAGCTGTGGCCCATGAAACTTCAACCACGGCCCGGTGGCGGTCTATCCTATATCGTTGCCAGAAGTACGATTATGGCTAACTTTAACCTTAAATAAAATCAAACTTACTGCGGCTAGAGGGCTGCAATTTAGCGTGTTTGATGATTGGAGGGTGGATGATCAACATACCAATTTGCAGCCCTCTAGCCTCAGCAGTTTTTAAAGCCTGTTGAACGTTTTGATATAAAAACCCGTAAAATGTTTTTGGTATATTAAAACAGAAAATGTTTTTGATATATAAAAACGCTAAAGTCTTGGATATATAAACATGGAAATATTCGTGTATATATATACATATATATATCTAATATATATGTAATACACATATATATGCATTATATATATATATATTTAAATAAATGAAAAAAATGAAATCAGGAAAATTCTTGATACCCTAAGCAAAAAAAAAAAAAAAAAGCCAGACTTTGCATTCCTAATAAGTTGAGTAAAAAAAAAATATACATTTTAACATGACCAGTGACATATTCGAACGTCCAAAGACCTTACAACTGAATGACTTCACAAAAAAAAAAAGAACCGCCCAGATTTCCTTTTTTTTTTTTTTTTTTCTTTACAATTTGTAATCGCGGTTTTTCTTGCAGTGGTTGGAACGAAACGACCTTTTGAATGTGGGTTTTTTTTTTGGGGGGGGAGGGTAAATACGTTCTGTTTGTGGACGTAACCGAAAGATTGCACAAAGCTCCAATAAGGAACTACTGTTTATGGTTTATTCCTGAGCACTGCCTAATACAATCCTCCTCGTATTTTAGTAATTTGGTGACATTCTTATCAATTTATTTAGTGATTTGTTAATTAATTTTTGGTTTGTTTTTTTCAAATAAGTGATCAGTCCTCCCTGTATTTTAATAATTTACGTATATTCTAATCTATTAATTTGTTAAATCGTTTTCCTTTTTTTAAATAAGTGATCTATTCTTCCTGTATTTCCTATTACATCTGTTGCTTCTTTCAAATGAACACCATAATATTCTTTGGAAGCTTGAATTTCAGGTCAGTGATCCCTTGGGTGGTCTTGTCCCATATGAATAGGGTTGATTTGAATAATAATAATAATAATAATAATAATAATAATAATAATAATAATAATGTTTGTTTAGATTTCATGATTAAAGGAGGATATTTTGACCGATCACTCACAGAGAGAGAGAGAGAGAGAGAGAGAGAGAGAGAGAGAGAGAGAGAGAGAGAGAGAGAAGACAGGCATCGAGAGCGAGAACAACAATAGAGGCATAAAAAACAGAAAGGTGATTTTAAAATGCCAACAGAACGAATAGAAATCCAACGGTTAAGAGAACGGCGACATTCCTCTGACGTCACTTCCGCCCATTTAAACAGGTGTCTGTAAAGTATTTATGACGCCTCGGCCCTTGAGACATACTATCCTACCCCCATCATGCTAAGAAAATGAAAAAAGAAAGAATAAATAAAAATGAGTGCGCAACCCGATCTTCATATCAGCTGGCGCGTAAACAAATTTCTTCTTCCGCTTTGCAACTGCAGTAGGAAGCTAGTTTCGTTTGTTTTCCCTTTCTTCCTTTTGTTAAATCTTCAGGCAAACAGACTCACGAACAGGGCAAACAGTCCGCCTAAGAATGTAGAGAACGCGAACAGCATGACTGTGCACTGACAGTTAAGACTATGAAAAGATCTCACCCGACGCTCCCGCATGAACGTTAAATCATTACGGAGCTTAGACTCGGTCTAAGGTACACGGTACACACACACACACACACACACACACACACACACACACACACACACACACACACACACACATTCATAGCACGGAAGTTTTATCTTATAATCGCTATTCTGTCTATAGTATTCACGTTTCTTTTTTTATTTAAACAGTGCCCCATAAATACACAGAAAAGAACGAATGATCTCAATAACCTCGAAAAATGTTTTGATTAAAGAATGCCGGTTAATTTTAAAATCTGTCTGTCTAAGGTACACGGTTACACTTAGATTCATATAGCACGGAAGTTTTAATCTTATAATCGCTGTTCTATTTATAGTA
This sequence comes from Macrobrachium rosenbergii, assembly GCF_040412425.1. NCBI lineage: Eukaryota > Metazoa > Arthropoda > Malacostraca > Decapoda > Palaemonidae > Macrobrachium > Macrobrachium rosenbergii. Next base: position 75,169,721 of record NC_089750.1, read on the forward strand.
TTCACGTTTCCTCTCCTAAACACTGCGCTTTACACACAAAAGAACGAATGATCTCAATAGCCTCGAAAAAATTCTGATCGAAAAATAACGGTTATTTTAAAACATGTCGGTCTACTTTCCCTGGTTATCTCACACTCTCATAGCACGAAAGTTTTAATCTTATAATTGCTATTCTGTCTATAGTATTCACGTTTTCCTTTCTAAACACAGTCCCTGTTAATACGCACAAAAGAACGAATGACATCAGTAACCTCGTAAAAAAAGTGTTTAGACAGACGCCACTTCGTCCATGATTTTTTCTCGGGCGTTCGTGCTATGTAACTTCTAGGGTACAATCTCAGAATGTCACTCGAGTGTCGTGCGTAATATGTTTGCTCCCATCTCCTTTAGGGCCAATTTCATGCCTGATGTGAAGGGACAATTTTGAGGAATAGTATCGTAACGGCAATTCTGGGTCAGGATGCCAGAACTGACCCAAAATTAAGTGTAAAATACTCCTTTTCGCTAGGCTGTGTCGTCAGCATCCTGTGACTGAACGTTAACATATTTCTGATGTGTCACTCAAAGTGGTTTGGATTTATTTCTTGATAGAAGTACTTCAGTAATCTACATAAAGAACTGCACTCGAGGGAAACTCTTGAAAACTGAATAAAAGGATTAAGATAGGGACTCTTGTCGTGTCTAAAACCCGTTGGTAATATTTATTCTACAAAATAAAAATGGTCTCTAGTCGTTCCTTTAGTCTAGATCTGCATAAAATTACTCCGCTTTGACAGGATCTTCTTGGCAACTTTTTCGAGAATTTAGGTCTAAGTTGACAATTCATGAAAAGTTTACGCGTGCTGTCGTTTATTTTTTTTTATTAACTGCTAAACAAATACATATCAGAATATGCCATATTTACCTCGAAAATGGCGTAATGGACGTATATGGTACGATAATACATTAAATAACAGCGTGCAGAGTTAGCTACGACAGACGTTAATGAAACATCACGGCATATGGGAGATTATTTAATCACTGGTTTTCACTTTCAAAATGACGTTATTTACCCGTTTAAAATGACGTTATTTTCCCTATTAAAATGACGTTATGTACCGGGGAATCATCTCCTTGTGGTCAGTTGTTTTGGAAAGCTTTTTATACCTGTTGTTGAAGCTTAGTTTCACGAGGTTTCTAAGCGAAAGTCTCAAACGTATATGCGAAAGCTTCATAAAATTCAGAGCTGGAAATTCTGTCGATGAGACACCAGCTCTCTCTCTCTCTCTCTCTCTCTCTCTCTCTCTCTCTCTCTCTCTCTCTCTCTCTCTCTCACATGAGTCACCACACTGATAACCCCATCCTATCTGCCCGTGACGATTGCAAGTCCATTAGACGAATATTTTAAGCAGCTTGACATTCTTGGCTCCGGACGGCTGTAATATGACGGTTGGTCTAAGTCATCATCATTTCTCGTATTTTTATTATGTTTATTCTCAAATTTAAGGTAAATATGGCTTCCCTGTTTCCTAAAAATCCCACACGTAGAGGAATCTTTCCCTTGATGTGTACGTACGTATATTTATGCATATGCTATTTGGGCGTACTTTCTCTCTTCTTCTTCTTCTTCTTCTTCTTCTTATTATTATTATTATTATTATTATTATTATTATTATTATTATTATTATTATTATTATTATTCAGAAGGTTAAACCTATTCATGTGGGACAAGCCCACCAAAGGACCCACTGATTTGAAATTCAAGCTTCCAAAGAATATCATGGTGTTCATTAGGAAGAAGTGAGATGTAAGGAAACTAGAAAAAAGAAGAAGAAGAAGAAGTAAATAGAGAGAATCTCGAATAATTTTTCCTTATTCCTGAGAAGCTTGCCTGAAGAGAAAAGTCTAGACTGATTCAGTCATGATGAGAAGAGAGTATCTGCTAACAATGCCATTGGCTTCAGTAGAAATTTATGCACATATGTATACTGCAATAGAAATTTATGTGTATATGTATACTGCAATAGAAATTTATGTGTGTATGTATACTGCAGTAGAAATTTATGTGTATATGTATACTGCAATAGAAATTTATATATAAATGTATACTGCAATAGAAATTTATGAAATTTATGTATATATGTACACTTTATCAGGCTAGGTCTAAATGTGTTTATGGTCTAGCCTTGTATTGTTAATCTACAAGCATTGAAGAGACTTCGTGAATGGTATCTTAAGCTAATTGAAAGTTGACAGCGGCGTCTGTTGTACTTATCTTGACGTACAGACAGGAATTGTCCCATCACGTGACTCAGCCATTTTTGGACCACTCTTGTCACCCCTACGTAACATACGCACGCGCGAACTTACTGATTCTACGCCTCGCCTAGGATATAAGCAGTGTAATCTCTCATAAAAGTCAAAGCTAAACAAACAAACAAAATGTTATTATTATTATTATTATTATTATTATTATTATTATTATTATTATTATTATTATTATTATTATTCAGAATATGAGGCCTGTCCATATGGAACAAGCCCACCACAGGGGCCACTGACTTGAAATTCAAGAAGCTTCCAGAGAATATTACGGTGTTCATTAGAGAGTAACAGAAAGTAAGGGGAAATGCAGAAAGAAGAGATCGCTTATTAAAAAAAAAAAAAGATAAATTAATAAATAAATAAATAGAGAAAATATAAGTAAATTATTAAAATGCAAAGAAAATTGTATTGGGGAAGTGACGCATTGCATCTTCGCTTGAACTTCTGAAGTTCCAATTGCACAATATCCTCAGTAGGTGTGAGGAGGAACATGCGAGAATCATTACCTAAAACCAGAATGTAAGAAAAATGCAAGGATCATTACTTAAAACCATAAGGTAAACAAAAAGGAAATGCGAGAACATTACCTAAAACCAAAAGGTAATAAAAAAAAAATACGAGAATCATTACCTAAAGCCATAAAGTAAACAAAAAGGAAATACGAGAATCATTACCTATAACCATAGGGTAAACAAAAAATCAAGGGAATCGTTATCTAAAAGAAGAAAAAATGCGAGAATCATTACCTAAAGCCATAAAGTAAACAAAAAGGAAATGCGAGAATCATTACCTGTAAATAGGGTAAACAAAAAATCAAGGGAATCATTACCTAAAAGAAGTAAGAAAAATGCGAGAATCATTACCTAAAATAAGTAAAAAAAAATGCGAGAATCATTACCTAAAATGAGTAAAAAAATAAAACCATTACCTAAAATAAAAAAATGCGAGAATCATTACCAAAAACATCAAACTTTACAAAAATGAGAATCACTACCTAAAACCAAAATGTCAACAAACCCCCTCAAAAAATGCGAGAATCACTAAAAAAAAAAAAAAAAAAAAAAAGGAGACTTACTTTCCGTAATTGGGATCGTCCTTGGAGAGCCTCCTTGGGGCCTTGCTCGCGTCGAAGCTGCTGTGGAAGGGATTGTTGGCCATCCTCTCCTGGTGGTTCTTAGCCACGTCGTCGAACATCTTCAGCTTGTCTGCCAGGCTGCCCCGACGGACGTTGAAAGACTGCAGGCAGAAGAAGGAAAATAAGAATAATAAGGGTCAATATAATCGAATCTATATTAGCTTGAAGAAGGGTCAGTTTAATCGATTGTATATTAGCTTGAAGAAGGGTCAGTTTAATTGGTTCTTTATTAGCTTGAAGAAGGGCCATTTTAATCGATTCTGCATTAGCTTGAGGAAGGGTTAATTGGATCGAGTCTTTAGCTTATGAATTCTGCTCCCGTGCCGTCAGTGCGCCTCATGCGGTGCACTGTAGGTATTACTCAAGGTTTTTTGCCGTGTCCCTTCCTTAGACCCTAAGTTGCAACCCCTTTCATTCCTTTTACTGTACCGCCTCCGTTCATATTCTCTCTCTTCCATCTTACTTTCCACTCTCTTCTGATAATTGATTCATAGTGCAACTGCTTTGAGGTTTTCCTCCTGTTACGCCTTTCAAACCTTTTTACTGTCAATTTCCGTTTCAGCGCTGAATGACCTCATAGCTCCCAGAGCTTGCTTGACTTTGGCTTAAATTCTATTTTATTCTAATGAGCTCTGCCTTCTTCTTGTAGAAAATAAGTTAAGTATACCTTAGTTTAACCAGACCACTGAGCTGATTAACAGCTCTCCTAGGGCTGGCCCGAAGGATTAGACTTATTTTACGTGGCTAAGAACCAATTGGTTACCTAGCAACGGGACCTGCAGCTTATTGTGGAATCAGAACCACATCATACCGAGAAATGAATTTCTATCACCAGAAATAAATTCCTCTAATTCTTCATTGGCTGGCCGGAGACTCGAAATCGGGCCTAGCAGAGTGCTAGCCGACAACTCTACCGACTCACCCAACGGGGAACTTCTCCTTGTAGACTTGTGGTGGTTTGATGAAAGGGATAGTAGTTAGTGTCTTGGTACATTCTGCTTGAACAGTTTCCAGAGACCACTGTAGCATAAACCATTCGGGAAAGGAGATCGTAATGTCCTAAGATCAGCACATTCTGCGGCATCGAAAAGATATTCCAGGAAATTCTGAACTTAATTACAGTAAAGGCTTTGCTTTGCAAGGCCTTGAAACCGAAGAAGATGAAAAATTAGGTACATATCCGTCATGAAGATGAACATTGCCCACACTGGCGCCAAATTGATAACGGTGTCACTAGATGGCACTGAACCAAGGGGAATAATCGGTTTTCTAAAGCAAAGACTTAAGTCGCGATAATACCGGCGCCTTCTGACAATCGAAGAGGAACGAGCTATTTTCAGGACTATCTGTCAAGGGCAACTGTTTCTGAGTCATAGAGAAGAATGATAAAAAAAAGTTACGAAGAATAAACACTTCAAGAGACTTCCCAAGGGCCAAGCACTGGGACCTATCAGGTCATTCAGTGCTGAAAGGTCGAGGAAAGTCAGATGGAAGAAAGAATTTGAAAGGAGGCACAGTAAAAGGAATGAAAGGGGTTGCAGCTAGGGGTCTTAGGGACGCTGCAAAGAATCTTCAGCAATGCCCAAAGACCTTGGTAGCCTATAATGCCTATAAGCTCCATCCCCTTACAGATAAGGAGACGAACTTGAGTCACAGAGCGAACGTGAAGGGAAAAAGGAAGACTTATTAATGGCGTTTAGTTTACACCATCTTTGTTCTTACACCCATAAGTCGATTACATCTTGTTATGTATATTTCTCTGTATGGTTGAGTGCAGTGACTCTACTACAGGCTTCTTTTTGACACTGGTTTACACGCTCGTTTCTTTTCAGGTATTTGAGCTGTCGACACACCAAAGTAACACGTAGCATATATATAAACATGTACATACATGTGTTATACGTATGTATATATGCACATATATATGTGTGTGTGCTGTACGTGTATGTATGTATATGTACACATATATATATGTGTGTGTATGTATGTATGTATGTAAGTATGCAGAAAGAAAGTTACTCAGAAATGTAGTTGAATCGTTTTCTGTAATATGGCTTTCGAGTTATTTTCATGATTTATTGTCACCGATCTGTGAATCTTACTTTCATAGTCACCTCCATCAAAATTTTGCTAAGTCAACTACAGACGATCGTATCATTGCAGTCTAAGTTCCTGAGGTCCTTTATTCCTCACACGGCTGGACTGTGGAACTGCTTCCCTACTGAGGATGTTGTGCAGTTGGAACTTCTAAAGAAGTTCAAGCGAAGATGCAATGCATTACTATCCTAATACAATTCAACTTGTATTTTAATATTTTACTTATATTTACATCTATTTATTTGTTAATTAATTTATTATTTCATTTTTAATAAGTGATCTGTTCTTTCTGTATTTCCCTTTTACCTTCTGTTACTTCTTTCTAATGAACACCATGATATTCTTTGGAAGCTTCAGAATTTTAAGTCAATGGCCCCTTTCCATACGAACAGGGTTCATCTTCTGAGTGATGACAATGATAATAACTGACTACGCCTGTTTATAAACCCCTAGGCTGATATTTGTTAAAGCTGTGATAAAGTTCTTTGAAATTTGGCGAGCTACAATTTGTGAAACTTTCTCAATAAATAATTTCTTGGGTAGGGTGATGGTCAGGTCAGCATCAATTTCAGACAAGATTTTGACAGTGTGTCAGGCAGTTCATGGCTGCCCTGTTGGTGTTTAAAATTCTCCAATTTGTGGAATATATTTATATATAATTTAGGCCAAAGGCCAAGCAAGCGCTGGGATCTATGACAAGGTCATTCAGCGCTGAAAGAGAAATTGAGAGTGAAAAGGTCTGAGTGGGGCAACAAGAAGGAAAACCTTCCAGTTGCACTCTGAAACAATTGTCAGGGGAGTATTGAGGAAAGCAAGGCGGAAGAAAGAGATGAACGGAGGAGGTACAGTAAAAGGAATGAAAGGGGTTGCAGCTAGGGGCCTAAGGGACGCTGCAGAAGAACTGAAAGGGGTTGCAGCTAGGGACCTAAGGGACGCCGCATGCAGAGAAGAACTGGAAGGGGTTGCAGCTAGGGGCTTAAGGGACGCTGCAGAAGAACTGAAAGGGGTTGCAGCTAGGGACCTAAGGGACGCCGCATGCAGAGAAGAACTGAAAGGGGTTGTAGCTAGGGACCTAAGGGACGCCGCATGCAGAGAAGAACTGAAAGGGGTTGCAGCTAGGGACCTAAGGGACGCCGCATGCAGAGAAGAACTGGAAGGGGTTGCAGCTAGGGACCTAAGGGACGCCGCATGCAGAGAAGAACTGAAAGGGGTTGCAGCTAGGGACCTAAGGGACGCTGCAGAGAACTGAAAGGGGTTGCAGCTAGGGGCCTAAGGGACGCCGCAGAGAAGAACTGAAAGGGGTTGCAGCAAGGGGCCTAAGGGACGCGGCAGAGGAGAACCTTCTGGTGGAACTTACGCGCGGACCCTAACTGTATTCTCAAACGCCTGGACCAAATCCAGTAATATTACCAAAAAAACATGAGCAGGCATCTCAGCCAACTGTGGCCAATCAGAAAATCGGCAAATCACACCGCAGCAGGTGACAAATGATGTTTTTTGAGGCAAAGATTGTTGTGCAAAGATCCGTTTTTAAGTTTCATCAAGACCGGCCGACAGAATTCAACAGTGTCTTCAAGCACCTACATGCATAATAGAAAATCAAAATTGAAATTTTTTCCCTTAAAAATCACTGAATCTGACTAAGCGAAAACACACTTTCTTTATCAAACCGATTTCTCTCCGAGATTCTTCAGACAAACAAATGTACATACTCGTTATAATTATTATTATTATTATTATTATTATTATTATTATTATTATTATTATTATTATTATTATTATTTATTATTATTCAGAAGATGAAGAACCGCATTCATATGGAACAAACCCACCAAAGGGGCCACTGACTTGAAATTCAAGAAGCTTCCGAAGAATATTATGGTGTTCATTAGAAAGAAGTAACAGAAGGTAATTGGAAACAGAAAAAAGAGATCTCACTTATTAAAAGACAAAAAATAAATTAACAAAATGATTAAATAAATCGACAAAAATGTAAGTAAATCTTTAAAACGCAAGGAGAATTGTATTAGGGAAGCAATGCATCGCATCTTCGCTTGAACTTCTGAAGAAGTTCCAACCGCACGAAATCCTCAGTAGGGAGATCGTTCCCCAGTCCAGCGGTGTGAGGAATAAAAGGGACCTCTGGAACTGAGATAATGAATCCAGATTTCCAGATTTCTGCTCCGGTGACCAAAACACACGAAAACAAATGAGGCCGAAAATCGATTCGGGAAAGCGCATCGGAGAACCGAAAGCGAAAACTAAACAAAAGAAGTTGGAATGAAAAGAAGCGTGTAAAATTGACAGAAAACAATCGCGAACTAGTAAAAAATGCGCCGAAGATTCTTCGGCGCAATCGAGTTTTCTGTACGGCGTATAACGCTGTATGAGCCGCGGCCCATGAAGCTTTCAGCCACGGCCCGGTGGTGGCCTGTCCTATAGCGTTGCCGGACGCTCGATTATGGCTAACTTTAACCTTAAACAAAATACAAAACCACCGAGGCTAAAGGGCTGGAATTTGGTGTGTTTGATGATTGGAGGGTGGATGATCAGCATACCAATTTGCACCCTCTAGCCTCAGTAGTTTTTAAGATCTGAGGGCGGACAGAAAAAGTGCGGACAGAAAAAAGTGCGGACAGAAAAAGTGCGGACAGAAAAAGTGCGGACAGAAAAAAGTGCGGACGGACAGGCAAAGCCGGCACAATAGTTTTTTTTTTACAGAAAACTAAAACTATAGCTCCGTCGGTGTACCTCATGTGGTGCACTGTAGGCATTGCTTAAGGTTCTTTACAGCGTCCCTTCTTTAGGCCCCTAGCTGCAACCTCTTTCGTTCCTTTTACTGTACCTCCGTTTGTACTCACTTTCTTCCATCTTACTCTCCCCAACCCTCTCCTAACAATTGATTCATATTGCAACTGCAGAAGGTTTTCCACCTGTTACACCTTTCAAGCCTTCTCTTCTCTCAATTTCAGCTTCCCTTTCAGCGCTGAATGACCTCATCATACATAGGTCCCAGAGCTTGGCCTTTGGCCTAAAATTTATATATTCCATTCCAACCAATTTAACGATGGACCCTTGGAAAATAGGTAAAAAGAAATTTAGTATCTGTAACACATGAAAGATGTCGGGTATACAAGATAATAAAACAAGTTCCGAATGCGACACGGGTTGGTCACTAATGTTTACTTTTCATAAACAAGATGGCTACAGTCAGAGAAAGCGCGTCACTGACGTAGCCTGGCGAAGATAATCTCACATGCGACGATTAAAACGTTGCGTAAACAGAGAGAGAGAGAGAGAGAGAGAGAGAGAGAGAGAGAGAGAGAGAAGGGGGGTCTTTTTATAGACATGCGGTCTGCAATATGTGTGTATGTGATTTCATCTACAGTAACACCTGTCTGAAACTTTCCCACTTTCCCTTACCCACTGAAGCATAGACGCCATGTTTACATCGTATCTTCTCGCGATTCCACAATCAGTCAGGACCCTGGACTATGATCAAGTTCGAATCGTCATGAGTTCCACTTTCTTGACCGAGCAACAAGATTTACTGAACAGCAGCAACAGCACCGACATGGAGTCAAAGTTCCAGAGGTCCTTTATTCCTCCTCTACTGGGGATGTCGTTCAGTTGGAACTTTACAGAAGTTCAAGCGATGATGCAATGCGTTACTGCCCTAATACAATTTCCCTTGCATTTTAATCATTTAGGTGCGTTTTCATCTTATTCATTATTTTGTTAATTTATTTTTTGTTCTTTAATATGTGATCTCTTCTTTCTGTATTTCCCGTTACCTCCTGTTATTTCTTTCTAATGAACAGTGCAATATTCTCTGGAAGCTTGAATTTCAAGTCAGTGGCCCCTTTGGTGGGCTTGTTCCATATGAATGAGGTCCTACATCTTCTCAATAATAATAATAATAATAATAATAATAATAATAATAATAATAATAATAACATCCATTACGCAGAATGGAACTCAGGGCTGTTTGAACTGAGTTTTGAATGACATAATATGGTCAAGATATGGAACCTTTCATACAGGCCTATTCCGGCGTTCCATCTTACTTACTGTTATTCGAGAATTGCATCGTAAGACATTACAGAGAATAGAATAGAACATAGAATTTAGGCCAAAGGCCAACCCGTGGGACCTATGAGGTCATCAGCGCAGAAGGGAAACTGACAGTAAGAATATTTGAAAGGCTTAAACCTCTCAGATGCACTAAGAAGCAATTGTTAGGAGGTGGTGGAAAGTCAGATGGCAGAAAGAAAAAATGAACGGAGGTACAGTAAAAGGAATGACAGAGGTTGCAGCTAGGGGCCGAAGGGACGCTGCAAAGAGGTAAGACATTACAAGAAATTGTTTAGGGTCTCGTCTCCGGAGCCACAAGATAGAAGCCTATGAAACAACATTAAAAGATGAAATGATTCAACGACAGAGGTCTGGA